>NW_028328422.1:0-21039 GCF_048544385.1 Mastigoproctus giganteus
TCGGTCATTGGATGAAGGATCGGCCAAAAGACGGAGACAGAGAAGTTATAAATGACATTCCTCATGGTTGACTAGTGTAGCAAGTGGAGTCCCTCAAGGGATCAATTCTGTTTCTTATCTTCCTTAATGACATTGATGAGGGTGTGCACAGTGGATATTTTCAATGTTTGCTAGTAATAAACGGTAAGAGGGTAGTTAACGACCACAATCTGACCATTTTCAATTGCTCTGGTCATAGATGGAGAGATTGAAAATAATTCCTGATTTAGCAAGAGTAATTTTTTCTTTTAAACAGTTTTAATTGCATAAATAAAATTAATGAGCTAAAATTTAGTTGTATTAGTGTTTCCACATTCAGTGGTTTTATTTATTTTTTTTCCCTATTTAATAAAGTTTCCATTATTATCAGAGTTAAAATGGCTGACACGGAGAACATCAGGAAGAGCGCGATTGCTGAAGTTTTTCTCGCAGGGCCGGCGAAGTAGTTTATCAATGTGTCAGGCCTAACCTTTGCCATAAAACATGAACGGCATACGAGGGTGCAAGTTGGTATGCGAATGTTGTGTGTGAATAGCGAACCGTAGGCGCTGCTATTCTTTGCGCTTTCCACAAGTAAACAAAAATGCGTCTCGTGCAACGAAAACCGCGCACTTTGATCGTATGAATAGTGGATGATCTCCTGCGTCCGTCCCTGTCTGTTTTCTTCATGCACTGTTTGTCGGATTCGTATTAAGCAAAGGAAGCGATGCATTGATAAACACATTGACACACACCAGTCGGCCATGGAAAGGAGGAAGGTTGAAGAGAGAAATTGGCACCGCAACATGGAGAATGGGGAAAGTAAGAGAGCCGAAACAGGAAAAGAGAGGAATGAATGAAGAACGATTCCAAATAAAAGATAGACGGATAGATACATAAAGAGAGAGAGAGAGAGAGAGAGAGAATATATATATATAATATACATAGAGAGAGAGAGAGAGAGAGAGAGAGAGAGAGAGAGAGGAGAGAGAGAAGAAAAAGATAAATGGGAAAAGAAAGTTAGGAAGACAAACACAGTCAACAGAGCAAAAAGAGAGAGAGAGAGAGAGAGAGAGAGAGATGGAGAACAAAGAAGGCAACAGATCAATAGAGCGAAAAAGAGAGAGAGAGAGAAGAGAGGAGCAAGAGAACAAACAAAAAAATAAAAGATCACGAGAACAAAGAAATAAAGAAAAGATCAACACAGCAAAAGATTAAGAGAACAAACAAAGCAACAGATTAAGAGAACAAACAAAGCAACAGATCAATAGAACTAAAAAGAGAGAGAGAAAACAGTTGATCAAGACAACAAAGAAAGCGACAGATCAACAGAGCGAAAAAGAGAGAGAGAAGAGAGGATCAAGAGAACAAACAAAGAAAGAAAAGATGAACAGAACAAAGAAATAAAGAAAAGATAAAACAGAGCAAAAGATCAAGAAAACAAATATAGCGACAGATCAACAGAGCTAAAAAGAGAGAGAGAGAGAAGAGAGGAGCAAGAGAACAAACAAAAAAATAAAAGATCACGAGAACAAAGAAATAAAGAAAAGATCAACACAGCAAAAGATCAAGAGAACAAACAAAGCAACAGGTCAATAGAACTAAAAAGAGAGAGAGAAAACAGTTGATCAAGACAACAAAGAAAGCGACAGATCAACAGAGTGAAAAAGAAAGAGAGAAGAGGGGATCAAGAGAACAAAGAAAGAAAGAAAACATTAACAGAGCGAAAGATCAGGAGAGCAAAGAAAGCGACAGATGAAAAGAACGAAAAAGAGAGACAACAAAGAAAGCGACAGATCAATAGAGAAAAAACGAGAGATAAGAGATGATCAAGAAAACAAAGAAAGAAAGGATGAACAGGGCGAAAGAGAGAGGAGAGAGAGAGAGAGAGAGAGAGAGAGATAGAAGAGAGAATCAAGAAAACAAAGAAAGCGACAGATCAACAAAGCGCAGGAGACAGAGAGAAGAAACAATCAAGAGAACAAGGCAGAGTATGAAGAAAGAGAGCAAAAGGACAAATGAAGAAAGACAAAGAAAGAGAGGGGGAAGAGATACAAAAAAGAGAAAACGAAAGAAAGAGTGAGAAAAGAGAAAGAAAAAAGGAAGACAAATTAAGAAAAGATAGAGAAAAGAGAGCCAAGGTAGAAAAGATAAAGAGATAAAGAAAGAAAAAGTAAAAAGAAAGAGAGTGAGAAAAGATAGAGGGAGAGAAAAAGAAAGAAAAGGCGAGAAAAGATAAGAGAGATTGAGAAAAAGATAGAAAAGACAGAAAAAAGTAAAAGAAGAAAACCAAAAAAGATAATGACAATGAGAGAAAAAGAAAAGAAAGAAAGACAAAAAAGAGAAAGACAATGAGAGAAATGATAGAGAAAGAGAAAAAGAAAAGAAAGAAAGACAAAAAAGAGAAAGACAATGAGAGAAATGATAGAGAAAGAGAAAACAGAAAGATAGAGTAAGTAAATATAAGAGAGAAGGAGAGTGAGAAGATAAATAGTCAGAGAGGAAAGACAAGGAAAGAGAAAAGAGACTGAGAGGAAGATCAGAGAAAAATTAGACAGACGGAGAGAGGGGGGAAGGGAGAAAGGAAAAAAAGAGAAAGAATTAAAAAGAGAAAACGAGAGCAAGGGAGAGAGATAATGTTAGTTTAAATTGTTATATTCATAAAATATGGAGTTTGTACATCACTCTTCCCAAACTTCGTCCATCACATCCTGACATTCATGGACGAAACAGACACCAGGTGGAGCTAACAAGCAATCGTTTCTTATAACGAGCGTTACAGTTAAAATGCTCCAAAGTTCCGCCCAAAACAACACGAAAATTCAGAAACCATTACAGCGAATGATATCCGATGGTCAACTAAGTTCAAGGCAACTTTTCCGTGTCGGATGTGCGAGGACGGAGACGGCTTTCGGCTACACCCCGTGATTGATAACCCCGTTGAAAAGATCGCCGAACTACAGAAAGCGATGACTCCGAGTGAAGACATCTATTGGTAATCTGCGAGCCTCAGAAACCATCAGAAAATGGAAAATTTCGGTGTTCAGTCTTCGTTAAAGGACAATTTAAAACTTTGCGCATCATCTGGTGACGCAAGAACCCTTCCTTCTGTCTATTAATCGCGAATGGAGGGGAAAAAAACGAGCGCAATTGAAAAACTCACGCGGCCGATGTATCCCGGATGTAAAATATTGCGTAACACAACGTAATCAGAAATTAATAACATCCAAACAGGCTGTCTGCGCATCCGTCTGCGCATCGAAAAGAAAAAAAACAAATTTGCATATTTGTTTATGAAAACATCCCTCATTATTCAGAGAATCATTTACTAAGAAACAATTAAACGAAGAAAATATTAAAATAATTACTCCGCATTCAATTACTCAGTCACCTAATCTTAAATTAAAAAGGAATTATTATACTAATCAGCGTTTGATTAATTTCTGGAGAAAAAAAAAAAAAAAGAAAAGTTGCATTTTATTCGGAATTAAAAGGGATTTATTGAGTTATATTCCAGCCACTCACCAAGCACCATTTTATAAGTTTTTAAACTCCCTCTTATCTCTGATAATTAGTTCTTTTGTGACATCGCGGCGCTTTGTATAAAATGGATTACACACGAAGCGAGTATAGTATTAGAAGAAATGATAGCAGTACTGAAGAAGTAATTTTGAATTTTACGCTATAACTATTTCACGAGTTCACGCGGTCCAAAAACCATTTAATTAAAGGGGAAAAAAGTAATTAAAGCGCAAAACGGAAGGCTTTCGAAGTTAGAAACGTATTCGCATATGGGATAAATCGTTTCCAAAAAAATTAATTACCGTATTGTTCGGTGTATAAGACGCTCTTCAAAAATAGAATACCTTGAAACTGTGTAGATATCAACGCTGTATTCTCAAACCGTGTGCTCAAGGCATGGATTCGTTATTCATCACGATGTGCGCACATTTTAAGCCTTTTATTTACCATACAGTCAGTGGATGGACCTTTATAATTCTTTATTTTTTCACATCGTAACTGCTAGTCGATCTAAAGAGAGGGTTACATAGCTTTTTCATCGCCCATACACGTAGTTTTGAAGACTTTCAAGAAATATTGGCTCATTGTAGCCTTAGCTGCCTTGATTATTTTTTTTTTCCAAACAATCCTGCTCCGTATGTATCACTGCACTCTTATTTTAACTGAATATTAGTGAACTTTCCCACAAACCATCTTGGCTTAAAATGCTACATAATAGTGCAATGTGTTTTTACGATAAACGGTTTATCTCATATGCTGAAAAATACGGTAAATTCGAATCATGCAATTTCAAATTTTTATGTCGAAATTTGTAGAGAGAGCTGGTTGCTTTTTGTGATGGGAGTAAAACGTTCAACGAATTCATTTGGTGTGAGAAGTATAGGCCTATATAATATTACCAACTGGTAATCTTTCATTGGACAGCTCAGATGCCTAGATTTAAATTTATGCCACTGATAATTATAATGTGTCATTTGTGATTTATGCTTTGCTGCTAAGCATCACACACACATACATGCTTTCCTTTTATATGTGAAGAACTTGAGTTGCAAATCTCAAATCACATAATGAATCATAGTAGATGGTGTCTAAAAGAACACCGACTAAGATTAATTACCGATTCTTATGTCCTTTTGAGATAAATGTGAGTTATACAATTACGGAAATGTTTTTTCACAAAAAAGTAATGGAAAGGGGGTCCATAAAAGAAAGATGCATGATAAATAGTAATTTGTTAAATGGTTCCTACTACAGTTCATATACATATTTTATCCACGGTTTCCATGGAAACATTCTGTTAAAATTGAATTCCCCAACATTATGACGATATCATAGACAATCGTAGGGTTACGTTAATTAAAATAATTGCGCAAATTTCAGCTAAAATTTTCCAACACATTTAATCCAATAAAATGTGTTCTTATTTTAATTACCAAACTACTCTCAGTAAATAAAATGGGATTAACTTCGAGTAAAAGAGCGCTCGAGACGTGAATTTACAAATAACGTTCTTTATCCCGCAATCTCTCGAAAACCTGTAACGCGCATGCGCAGTTCAAGCAGTAAATTATCAAGGCGTTCAGCAGATAGGGGTTGTGTGTGACCAAATCCTCAGTGACCATCTTCACCATTTTTTGTAACAAATTAAATCAGAGAATATAGAATATAACTTGTATATTTTGTGTCTCTAGTACTCTTTTACTTAACGTTATTCGCATTTTTTTTTTATTCTTGTGCAAAATGGTTGTGATAAAAATTATGATGAGTTGTGTTTTATAGAAATTGCAGAGCAGCCAATATAGAAGCAGAGCTAGTCGTTCGTTCGCTATAGAAATAGTACCCCCTGTTTACGACTTCGAGCATAAATAAGGTATAGAAAGAGAGCAGATTTATCGAACTTCCATTGTAATCTTATAAAGTTTTCCTTTTCTTTTTTTTTTCCTACATTCAGATGTTTCGCGATCGGCTACAAAAAAAAAAGGAGGGGGAAAATAGTGAGCGTTACTATTCGCTAGATTTATATGACCTCCATCGAAGTCACGCTGGCTTAAAACTCGATCTACCCTGCGGTTGGCGTTATAGCTACGTGACAGGTAAGCTATTCCTTCACCCATCAAAAAGGTACAAGAAGCATTCCCGGAATTTCCCTCGAGGTGTTGGCGTAGCTTTCGTGAGAAAGGAGGAAAAAACAAACTTGCTCTACAGACTTCTTTTAACTGTTCTCGATAGGCTGTTGACGCAGGCTCGTGCGGTGTAATGGATACCTATCCCCACGGCTTCCCCCCGACGATAACGGAACTTCGGTAGACCGATCTGTCCGCACTCCGAACATTGCTGCTAACTTCTACTTTACTGGCTCAAAATGATTCCGATTAGAAAGGGTTCTGTTTGCTGTCTGAGATGCTTGCGAGCGTTAAAGGTTTATTTTTGAAGTGCGCCATGTGATTTCCACAGAGGGATATAATTTTAAATAATTTCTTTTGCAATAACTAAATAAAATACGATTTTATTGGTTCAAATATACGCAATAAGAATGCATATTTATGTACAAGTATTACAAGTCCTACCAACAGATGGCGCAAGTGGCAAACTAACGAAACAATCGATTAAATAAATCAACTGTATTTTTTTTTTATTTGCTCTTTAGGACAATCCCAAAGGGTCAGAAAAATCTAAAAAGTAAAAGAACATTACCGTACTTAGCAGTCATGCGGGCTCGAACCATGGTAAACACAAATGCAGGTGTTACTGTCCTCCAGCGTTAACTACCACACGACTGCATCAGGTAGAGATTTGTGATGGCCCTATAGCTCTACCTGGTTCAAGAGCAGAGCTGGAAGGAACGCAATTTAATAGACTAATGGTAATTTCTCTTCTGAATAGCTCCATCAGGTAGAAAATCAATGCATAGGGAACTTCATGACCAGTCGTTTTATAATAACCCCCCTCAAATCCGTTTCTTCGTTTACTGTTGTTAATTCGCACTTCCAACTGTACAAGTTATTTTAGGGTTTTTAAATAAAAAAAAAAAAAAATAGGAGCGGATCCAGCATAGATTCCTGAGAAGCTCAACTTCTAACCTTAACCCATTCTGAAGAAGAGTAATTAATTGTACCTCTTTTCCTGCTGTCATTCGTTGATCCTGAAATTATTATTATTATTAATATCAATTTATTTCCGAAGAACTGTCCTTTTACAGCTATGCAGCTAGAGGACATGAGTTATATACAGAGAAAAAAACATAAAATACAGACATATGCATTGCATACAGAGCCAGATACAATATACGGCCTTAATCAGCCACTGGTGAAGATACAAAAACATAAAATTACAACAAGTACAAAAACATAAAGTTACAACAAATAAAAGTGCATCCGGATACATCGAAGCGTGGATATTGCGGTATCACAGAGAGTCCACCTAGAGCTTGACTAAGGCATACATGTCTGCAAGAATGGAAGATCTGTAGGTTCTGTCCTTGCAAAGTTTCTCAGCGTCTATGGCTAATCTGTTAAATATTTGGAAGGAGTTGTGTGGAAACATGTTGTCCAAGGAGGACATGCTACGCAGCTTCGACCTGTATGGGGAGGTGTTGGACTGGCATCTTCTACTGTCGGACGGTCTGGCGATGATATCCCAAATATCGGGTGACTTCAGTTTTCCGGATAGAAGCTGAGAGAGGGTAAAAAGGTTCCTAGAGATGATGTGATACCTCCAAGGAAGCGTATTAAGATTGGTGACCAGAACAGATTTTGAGATTGTAGGTGTTAGCCCAGCAACCCTATTTAGCCATTTCAAGATCCAGAATTCCAGGGAGAGGAACCTGGCTTGGTATGATGAGGGTGCTGAGGACCATATAGTCGAGGCATATAATGGAATTGGGAAAATACAACGAAGAATGTATTTGATGATAAGGTCCGGGTTATGGAAGTTGGAGATCTCTTGTTTTACTGCCCATAAAGCCGAATATGTTTTCGTTCGAGTGGCATTAAAGTGAGGCAAGAAGGTGAGGTCTTTGTCCCAGATGATACCCAAATCTTTATGTTGGGTGACTTTTTTAACTGGAGAATTCGCAATAATGATGTCCACCTCGTTGGTATTTTTCTTCTTAGTGATAGAGAGTTGTGCAGTTTTCTCTTTATTAATGGAGAGCCCAATCGCATGAAGGTAGTTTTCCAGTTCATGTAGCTGTCGGTTGGAGCTCACAGTAATAGACTGGAGAGACTGGGGGCATTTTGTGATGACGAAGAACTTAATATCATCTGCGTAGGTGGTAAAATTAGTGCGGTTTGATAGGAAGGGTTCTAAAGATGCGGCGAAGAGGGCGGCAGAGAGAACGCCCCCTTGGGGGAGCCCTCTGGAGCAGAGAATGTGGTGATTATGGTTTTGATTTCTGATCCATAGGATCCTGGACTGAAGGAGTTTCCTAAGGAGAACTAAGATGTTGCCAGAGATTTTGAAATAGTTGCACAGTATGGTACATAATGCATGGGTGGACAGATTGTCAAAGGCCGCCTTAATGTCGAGAAACACAATATCCAGTTGCTCTTTGTTGCTTAAGGTACTTTCAATTCTGAACAGTGTGTCCAAGAGGTTGGTGATCGTGGAACGTCCAGGTAGTACACTATGGAGGTATGGAGGTTTGTGGCCGAACATGTGATGGATGAGAGCAGGAAGTATGGCTCTTTCCAAGATTTTGAGAAAAGTGCATCCTACAGAAATTGGTCTGTAGTCATTAGGCAATTTTGGGTTAGACTTTTTTGGAACTGGAGAAACATAATATGTGTTCCAGATAGCAGGGTAAACTCCTGTTACGAGGACGGAATTGAATGCATCAAGCAAGAGATCAATGATATATACACTGCACAGTTTAACCATGAAAATAGGGAATCCATCCGGGCCAGTGGTAGACTTGTTGGGAAGACTGTTGATGACCTCAGTAAGGCGTTCCTTTGTGATGGCTATTTTATCCAGTGATGTCTGGTTAGCTGGTGGATTAACCCGAATAAAGGGGTTTGGGGCAGATAGGGGCTTAGTTGCGAGCGAGTTAGCCCATGCAAGGAAGGTGTCAGTGGACATGGGGGACTGTTGATTCTTGTTGGTGAAGATTCTTTTCCCAAGTTTCATTCTGTGTGCAATCCAGTCATTCTGCGCCTTCCTCCGAATGCGTAGGAAGCGTGCCCGATGTTTTTTATAGAGTTGGTAGTCGGCTAGATCCCGTGTTTTTTTCCATTTCCTGTATAGTTTCTGTTTCATGATGAAGGCGAGTTTTGCGTCGCTGGTAAACCAGTTCTTGGTCCTGGGAGACAGGCGTACAGATTTGGAGGCCCCTTCACAGGCGTACAGATTTGGAGGCCCCTTCACAGGCGATGTCTTTTAACAAGTTTGCTAAATTGGTAAGCGTTTGATCAGGATGGCTAGCAGCAATTTTTTTCCAGTCTGTAGCTTTTAGTCTTTGTAGGATGATTTGAGGTTGCATATATTTTAATGAGAAGATCTTGAGTTGGGATTCTTTATGGTCATGCTGTTCAAGTTGTCGGGGAGAACATAGACATTCACTATCAAAGGAAATTGGGAGGTGATCTGATGCAAACTTAAAAATCGGCGTTGTGAGAGTAAGATGGTCAAGGTTATGAAATAAGAGGTCTAGGTTTTGATGTCGTCTTGTAGGTTGCGTATGGGTTAGTCTAAGGCCTAGAGATGAGAAGGAGCGTACGACGTCCTTCAAAGCAGCTTCGTGTCTTGGGGAAGGCATGTTGAAATCTCCTAAAACAAAGGTGAGCATGTGAGGCTTGAGGTGGGTTATAATCCAGGTAGTTAGCTCATCCCTTGTGTCGGGATTATGGTCAGGAGGTAAATATACCGCTACAACTTGAGTTCTCACTTCTTTAACTGTAAAAATTGCAGAAATGGCTTCAAATGCAGGGGAGTCGCTGAGTTGTGCACACACAAGGTGATGGATGTCTTTGTAAATGATGGAGACGCCACCTCCACGTTTGAGGTCCCTGCCGTTGCAAACATTTTTGTAATGGTGAGGAGTGGCCAAGTGGGTGAGTTGTCTTCCATGGTTAAGCCAAGTTTCCTGGATACAGATGAAATCATATTCGTCGAGCAGGAGGAGAGATTGCAGAGGGGCCAATTTGTTAACAATGCTGCGCACAGTTTGCGAGAAGACCCTGATTGTGTGGCATGTATGGAGGTTTTTTGGAATAGATGATTGCTATTGTAGAGGACGAGTAAGCAGGGATTGCTGAGGGGATGGCCTTTTTTCGTCCGAGAAAGGTCTGATAAGTATGCCTGGAGGCCAGAAGTCGGGATCCAGAACTTTTTCGTAGGCAGTGGGTGAACATCTTACTAGAAATGAGGCGTAGCCAGTTTGCCTAGTTTTAAGCTGTTTTATTTCGATGCGGACATTGTGTTCCACAAGAAACATTCTCTTTATGGAATCGGGGCTTGTTGAGGGTCCAAACCGGGAGACAAATATCTTGGTTCTGGGCAAAGCGACAGAGATGTCATATTTCTCTGCGAGCGTCTGTTTACTAGGGTGAGTCTTTGATAATCGCTTGTTGACTAATGTTGTTGGAATTCTTTGGTTGCCTTCTAGTGGGGGAGAAAATGGGGCGGGGCTCTTGCTTCTCGAAACACATCTCTGGTCAGCGATTCTCGGTTCAGTAGCTTGGTCATGTCTGTCGTGTGGTACAATATGATCATTTCTTTCGTGAAACAGAGTCAACTTATTAGTGTGGTTCACTACACCGGTGGTTTTGTTTACTTCCTGTGGACGTTTGTCGCTTTTCTTCTTCTGATCCCGATTCTCAAGTGATTTAAGGAACTTGCAGTAATCTGATTTGATTAGAAGAGTTTCAAGGGGGCTTTCATTTTCTTTAGCCACCCTAAAGGGATTCTTATTGTGCATCTTTTCTTTTTGTGTAAGCAGTTCGGCAGACTCAAGGGGTGTCGTTTGCGTGGCTGCATCCCGTTTTGTGACTATGCAGCGGTCATTAGTGCAAAGACACCGTTCAGCACTTATTTCCTGAAGGGTGCGAGCGATTGTCCCGAGGACTTCACACAATTTTGTAGATGCTTCCTCGATTGCTATTGTTTTTCTTTTCCAATCATCCTCCTGCACCTTCAAAATCTGTCCCGCGAATTCTTTTTCCTTCTTTGCTACATGAGTTTTTAGCAGTGTTATTTCTTTCCGTATCGTCATTAAGCTGGGTAGTTTGGGTGTGGCTGACGTTCTGCTGTTCGCTGTCGGTGCTGCTTTAATATTTTTGGTTTGACTACTACAATCCAAGTTGTTTTCTTTCAGGAGTTGTGGGGTTATTGCAATCTTGCGTTTTGATTTGGTTTCGCTGCGGACAGATTTGAGTTTGCGACTCATTCTCGTGTGTTTCATACGATTGATTGTGCATTCCGAGACTTCGCTCTTGCGGGGAGATGCCCTTGAAAAATCGTGGCTATCGGAAGATTTGTTTTCTTGGGCGGCCTTACCCTTACTTTCGGGTATGTCGCGGTGGTTGCATTGTGGGATCACTGTGGTGTTTATGCCCGATAGGCGCTTTGCCACTTTTTTCATGTTGCCGAATAGGGCTGTTAGTTAGTGAATGGTTGATAATTCTAGTAAGGAATTCACTCTGTTAGGTCGGGACTCCCAAGGACGAAGAGTGGGGGTTCTTTCAGCTTCAAAACAAACAGCCCACGCAGTGAGGGGAAGCTCGCACGGACGACCTTGAGAGAAGCTAATGATTAAGGGACGGGACACAAAAGGCACGTAGAGCACTGTTGGCTTTTGATATAGCTAATATTAAAATCATAAATATCTTTTTACCTTGTATCTTCTGTCCGGAATCACTTAAAGATCTGGATTGGTGACTTAAATCCGCGTCGGAAGGTATTAAACTTAAGCCATAGGGTTACTGTGGCACTGAAATATTACAGATATTGGAGGAGCACGTTGTAGGACGTCAGCACTGCTCGAACGACTTCACTTATTAATTCACCTATAGTAAGGAACTTATCCTTAAATTTATTATACAGCATATACAGAACATAAACGTATGATACAGAATTTTTTTTACAATTTTATATTAATATAATATATGAACTTATTAATGAATCACAATAATTATTATCAACATATTTAATGTCAACATATCAAACGCAATTTGAAACATAAAGACCGGGTACGAAATAATATTATTGTTATTACTATTCGAATATTAATGTAATAATAAATTAATTAATTATAATAAAATAATTAAATACTTAAAATAATAAATCCTGTTAAATATCTGCAACTTAAACCAATAACTTTTACTTAACAACTGAATAATAAAATAATAATAAAATTAATAAATCGGGAAATCGATAAATAAATATAAAATTCATTAAAAACAGACACTAAATTCTTAACATTCATGTGTTGATTTGATGTTTACGTTTTATGTCGATTTGTGGGGGGTGGAAAAATAATAAGATGATGTATATATATATTTTTATTTTTATTTTGAATATTATTTTGTTTTTTATTTGTTCCCTTATAATGTTTATCCACTTTATTCCTATTTCCCCCACTTACACATCTGACTTTACTTTACAGGAGAATTCCAAATTCGAGGGAACTTCTTAATTATTTATAATTCCCTTCGGACAGGCTGAGTGATCAATAATGACAAACAACAAACACATTAATATATAACATAACATTTTATTTACACTTATATACACAATATAAAAATTAACAATTCTCAAGCACATATTATTATTACTCAAATTTGCCTATGTATTATCAGTTATATATGGCAATTAAATACATTTGTTTTACACTAGAAAGGTTATTTCTTTATACACAACAAACCTAATATCTTTACAAAAACTGCTATAGCTTCTTCTTCACACATGAAGAATAATTACTTAAGAGAATTAGGTACACCCTTTCTCCTATTTAAATCAAATCCTTACCTTATAAATTGATTTAGGAATTTCACTCTTAACTTCCGTTTTAATTAGTGCCCCATTTTGTCTTGGGGAATATAACTTCACAACTTTCTTTAATCAAGACAGATAGTACATTTGACACCAATTTCTGGACTAATGCTGGTCCCAAGTGTTAGCTACATTCATAAGGCTATTTCTTTCTCTGTATTTCTCTACCCTTGCCTTCCAAAATATATTATACCTATACGTTAAACAATAACTAATAACAAATATCTAATTTCTCTCCTTTGCCTTTCAAAATATGTCTAATTATACATTAATCAAAACCCCTATCTGATTTATCTCTATATTTATGTATATATAATTATATTTTTGTATATCCTTCCTTTAACATCTTTCTAAACATTATACTAATCTGATATTAGAGTTCCAACAGTCCTTTATTTGTGAGGGAGAATACTATATAACTAGTCACTTACTTAATTTTACGAATCGGATTTCTCCGTTTTGGGGCCTTCAGCTCCTTGTCTGGGAATGGCATCATCGTTTACCAACTGCATTCATCTCAGAACTTCAAGTTTCTCCATGGTCTGTAGTCTGCGTCTGGATAGGGCATCATTGTGTCTTTTAGGAATTTATAGACTAGTCTTCGATACTGCTACTTAACCTTCGGTTCAGCTATTCTGGCGGACTAGGAATTACAACTTTATCTGCTCAGCTCACTTATCTGCGCCTTGCCTTTATCACTGCCTTCAGATAGTCGACTAGGGTTATTTCTTTCCTTGGCCTTTATCACTGCCTTCTTATGATGGGCTAGGGTTATTTTTCTCCTTACTCTACTTATTCTCACGCTGGCCACTTTCACTACCTTCCTATAACGGACAGGCTTATTCTCCTTACACTTGATTCATCTGCATACGGGCCACTACCCTTGCCTTCCGACGACGGACAGACTTATTTGCATACGGGCCACTACCCTTGCCTTCCTCCGATGACGGACTAGACTTAATTGCATACAGGCCACTACCCTTGCCTTCCGATGACGGACTGACTCGACTGTTCTCTTCTATTATGAAACTCCACTAACTTTTCCTTAACTTACTTTCCACACACCCCCACATACTCAGCTCGGGGTACTCACTGTTTCTAACTCATCTTCATAACCGTCCACATAAAGCTCAACTGCTGGATCTGACTTCGTTTCCCCCTGTTCACTGACTTTTTGTTACTCTGAATTCAGCAACACCCCTCATAATTCCTTCCCGCCTTTTTTCTGAGTTTACCCAATCTTCTCATTTTTGTCAACTTTCATCATTTCCTATTCGTCCTTTAAAATTTCTCAAGCTGTATATTCGGAGCTCATTTTAATAAATTTCCAAATTTTTCCCAGGCAATCCTCTGCTTTGAAGTTCGCCGTCATCTTCGCCACCCCTCGTTAAGCTTAGCAGATTTATTTTACATGCTCTAACAACCATGCCATTGCCGACAGTCAGACGCAAATGTGATTGCTAGCCGGAGTAATTTGATCCGTATTTACTACCTGGCCGAAATTTAGGTGTCACTGGACAAAGGGATGTCCGACAATGTTCAGTCTACAGCCCTTTGTTCTTCAGAGCCAGAGTTATTCGCACCTGCACGCCAGTAGTCGCTGTCACCATTCCCGTTGTTATTGTTTGTTCTATGCCATGGTGGGAACTGAAATGTACCTCTAATTGCTAATACCTTACCGCTCCCTTCTCTAATTCAACCTTGTCTAATTTTTAATTCCTTGCGAGTGACCTAGAATAATATTAGTGACTGGTAATGTTTACTGTCCTATTTTGCTATTTCCTAAGCTTTATTTTAAATAAATCTCACTCATTCTATTTGTAACATTCTATGCAATTATTTCATAATTTTTCTTTCATACTTGTTATTGTAAAAGTACTCACAATGTAATTATAAGTATGTACTGTTGTTAACCACGCGATATGTGTGGTTGGTTTACGTAGTCTCTGTAATGGAATGTAGAAACATGTCCGATTCATGATGTATCTGTTTTTATTGTTATCTTTTTCAAAGGGAACACCCCCTAAAAAGCCTCTGGCTTATGTGTTCTCCCTCCCTTCTTGCTGTTATCACCCAACAATTGTAACACAAAATAGGGATAAATAAATTATCAAATTATCAAAAAATTATCATTTCTAAAATATTAACATGTAAGATTTTTCATCTTACAGATTTCATGTTCATGTTTTCATGATTTCACGGTTTAAAGCTGTTAATTTCGTGATATTCACATATTTATACTGATTTCACCTCGTTAATTTCACAATGTTCACGTTTCCATGTCAGCTTAATGTTTTCATGCTGATTTCATGTTGTTTACATTTTCATGTTAACTTCATTATTATATTTTCATTTTCATTATGTTTACATTTTCGTGTTAATTTCATGATAAATGAAATAATTTCGTTTTCATGTTAATTTCATGATGAATTTTATAATATTTTTCATGATATTTACATTTCCATGTTAATTTCAATTTGCGAATTTCAATATGTTTACATTTTCATATTAATTTCATGATGTTTCCATTTCATGATTTCACGGTTTAAAGCTGTTAATTTCAATTTGTGAATTTCAATATGTTTACATGTTCATGTTAATTTTATTTTGCGAATTTCATGGTGTTTGCATTTTCATGATGAATTTCATGAATTTGAATTCATGAATATGAATTTCATATTCATGTTAATTTCATGATGTTTGCATTTTCATATTAATTTAATTTTGTGAATTTCATGATGTTTACATTTTCACGTTAATTCCATTTTGTGAATTTCAGAATTTACATCATGAAATTAACATTTGCAGGTTAATTTCATGATGAATGATATAATTTCATTTTCATGTTAATTTCATGATGTTTACATTTTCACGTTAATTTCATGAGGCTTACATTTTCGTGTTAATTTTATGTTGTTACATTTTCATGTTTATTTCATGACGTTTACATTTACAAATTAATTTCGATTTGTGAATATCATAATGTTTACATTTGCATGTTAATTTCATTTTGTGAATTTCCTAATGCATGTTACAATTGCATGTTAATGTTAACAATTGTTAACAATTGCATGTTAATTTCATGATGAATGATATAATTCCATTTTCGTGTTAATATCATGATGAATGATATTATTTCATTTTCATATTAATATTATGATGACTGTTATTATTTCATATTCATGTTAATTTCATGATGTTTGCATTTCCATGTTAATTTAATCTTGTGAATTTCATGATGTTTACATTTTCACAAAATAAACAAGAAAAATGAACGGATGGCGAAAATATGGGTGTTTATTCATCAAACGTACGTACACGTCCATAAAACAAGAGAAGTTCTGAAAGTAGCTTTTTCTTGCCCAAGAAAAGAGATTGTCTTGTCTTTAGAGTAATTCACACGAAAAACAGGGTTAGCGCGTAAACCATATACAGCGTTCGTATGGTACCAGGAGTCTCCGAAATAGAGTTCGGTGCAAGCCCGCACACGCGGAACACGGCATAACGACACACCATAATACCCGTCTCTGGGGGAATCCTATAAACTTAAATGATGTGTAACACCCTAGCAGGACCTCCAAGTTTCTTAGAGTTTAGTGTGTAGCCAAGACACTCGGGCAGTTATTTTTCCTGGGGGACACATCAAACACAACGCAGAACTTTAGGGCGACACGCCAACTACGAAACGCTACTAAATCCTAAGGCACAAGTATTGTCGCTGATTGCGTCTTTACGCTGAATTATTTACTTTAAGAGACCAACGTGTTTATGAGTTTCATTATGCCACTTATTTTATTTGGACGCTCCATTCCACATAAAGATCCTTGCAAGAGGGCCATCTTGCTCTCTTATTTCTACACTCTATATGCAAATTTAATGATATGCTTATTTGGATCGTGTTAAATCGAAATAAAGAAGGCTATTTTGGGAATTAAATTGAAAAAAAGAAAACGATCCAAGTGGTGGCAAACAAGCAGATTTAAAGAAAAAATCGCCAGAAACAGAAACCAAACGATAAACAACTATAATGAAAACCAAAAGAAAAAATGACAATAAAAATAAAAGATTAAACAGAAAGCCAACAATCAAGTTGATTATAACCAGACGATGAAATTGACAGAGAAAAAACTTAAAACTTTTTTTTTAAACTTTTGTTTTGTTTCAGAACATTATGTTTTCCAAATTCCACTTTTGGACCTTTTCAGATTCGGACCTAACTGTAGTTAGGTCCGAATCTGCTCTTGGTTGGAGGAACTGCATTTGGCTTTTTCCCACTGTAGTGTTGTTTTAATTCTATTAATTTTAAATTAGAAAAAAATTAAATTAAACATAATATAACATTGTTCTATATAGAAACAATTTTCCTTCCTTCCTGGTGTTGGGGAGGAAGTATTTAACAAGATTCCTTTCTTTCTATCCAATTAAAGATTTTATTTTCTTGGAGAATTTCATTTCGATAAAAGAAAAGTTGGAAAGTCGAATGTTCAATAAAATTCTTCCTGATGGGGAGGTTCTAATGTCAAACGCCTTAGATTTCCACTGTTCAACTTATTGATCCCAAGTTCCATAACCGTTACTAGAAATAGCACTTAAGCATAACCAGAGAGGCCCATAGATCTCACTGAAAAATATCCTGGTGCCCACAGTTACCGGAAGTGATCTCTGAGGCACCTGACCGACCACACTTTTCAACCAGTTCACAAGTTTATTTCTGAGAAACACTTCGATACAGATTTGGGCTTCCATTCACTCGGCAACCGGGTCACAGCTTTAGTCTACAAAGTTTTTTCATCAACGAAAATATTGGAATTTTATTGAGTTCACCCCTGTAACTAAATCTCATTTAAGAATATATGTGGTCAGAGATTGGTTTCAGCAGAAAGTCCCTTAAATGTTCTGAAAGCCTTCCGTTATATTTATGAAGTAAACTCTTTTATTCCTAAAATAAATGAAAAGTTAACTTATCATTTTTACCATCTTTCTTTACTAACTGTTCTTTATATCCATCTGTCTTCAGCTATCTTCACTCGCTGGATAAAATAGTGCAACCAGTATTTGCGTTATGATATAAATTTCTATCAGAACTGACAATGGACAATTTTTTATTATGTACAGTATGTCACAAAAAAAAAATGTAACCACACTCGAACTCTCCTATGAACGAAATATAGCGATAAATTTTGGGACCCATAAATTTATTTGTTCAAAATGGCCAACAAAATTTGCAATGGTTCTTCACCCGGTGTGGGGAAGATGGGGATTATATCTACTCTGCTACCTACAAGGGCTGGATGGTCACCTCCACTGTGTTAGGTGCAGTGTTTCAGACCTTGCACATCAGGGTCTTCCACGGTTACTGCTGGTTTATTTCTATATAGATTTTGTTGTATGGTATTCTGTTAGCAAGTATAGAATATTGAAGAGGATGGAAGAAGTAGAGAGGTTCGAAAGTTGATGGATTGCTGTCCACTGGTGGTCTTAAATTTTGGGGAATGCCAGAAAGTAATTTGATGCTGCTGCTGAGACTGGGAGAAATTTTTGACCGAGGCATTTTCTGTATCCAGAAGAGCAGACAGTTCTTGTTCATTCCAATAAAGAACTGTGTAAGGGATGGTTGGAATTTTTTCCAGAAAGCTGCCTAATTTGCCTCCTTTTTAATCTGGAGTCAGTGTTTCTATTAACAATAGATGCAAATTGAGTCCACGGTTCCTTCTTGGCTTGTCTCCCAATGAGACGCGCTTTATCCCTTAGCTTCTTGTAGTTAATATGATGTGGTTGGGGTTGGACGAAATAAATTCCAGCGTTTCTTTCCTCTTCGCTTTCATGTATTCTTCATTCCACCAATAATTAAAATGCCTTGCTGCAGGGGGTTTAATAGTGTATAGTGTGTTTAGGGTCTAACAGCACCAGGGGTTTCCTCATCTCCGTGTAGTATACATTGTGGTGTTATACACTGTAGAAACTAGAGTTTTAAAAGTGTATGGATATTGCTGTGTAATGTTTTGGGCAATGGTGGGTCCCATTAGGGACCCACCATTGCCCATACTATACTTCGTGGAGCCTATTTACCTAAGATTTCAGTGGCTAGGACCTTAAAAAAAGGGGGAGAAACGGAGAAGAGTTAAAAAATTTAGAGTGTGGGGCTTGTGTAGTTTTGACAAGTATCAAACGCTAGTCGTGAGATAGCTAGAGAGGAAAAGGAGACTGAAAAGTGCGGGGTGAGAGACAGAAATATGGGGGTCAATAGTGAAGATAACCCCAAAGATCGGTGGGGCAGGCCCATGCCTCACCAGGTGAAAAGTAGGGGATGGCAGGAGAGTACAGAGGTATTATCCCCCCGTAAAGGAAAGGGATGGAAAAGGAACCGAGTGAGGGTACCCGGTTCAGATCGCCAAATGACGTTTCGGCAGCAAAGTGCACAATGTCTTTGTCGGGTCTTCCTATGCCATTCCTGGAACATTTTGTCAGTCCGTGTGAGGTGGTCAAGTTCAGATAATGGCTCTAGTTTAAGCCAGTGGTCAAATCCTGGTTAAGTTAACGATTTGATGTTCTTCAGATTGTAGCTGTCCGGTTTTTTTTGGTTGAGGCATCTAAGGATCTTTATTCTGGTTGACGAGTGGTTGGCTTGTAGGAAAATTACTGCTAAGATTGTGAGTATGTCCTTCTTATAGTAAAAGATCCTGCGCGAACTGCGTTAAGGCTTTATAATTGTTCTCGCTCTCCAAGAGATATTGTTCTTGGTTTATTGGCGAGAAAAGTATTCTGGTTATTAAGAGGCAGCGGAAGTCTTCGTATAGTTGGCAGTGGTCATTGGGGTGGGTGCTCCCACGTCTCTGGCTGTCCACAGTGGCAGAGAGGGGTATCACTCAAAACTGGAGAGTTTTGCTCTTATTGCACCGTGTCCCGCGAGTAAATATGACGTCGGCAGTCCAGATGAAAACCAGTTTGGGCATTTGGGAAACACTAGGTGAATATCCGGTATGAATCTTCGGGTAACTTCCCCTTTTGTCGAGGTCGTCCAGCGGGTTTGCTAGGCGTGCTGTAGGTGGATGAGAATGCGTTTTTTCTAAAGTTTACGATCGTTCGTCTGATCAGTTGTATAGTCTAGGCTGGTGATTGCTCTGCCTTTGGATAGTTGATAAAGCAACCCATAGTGGACGATCTCTGGGGGATTCAACAATGGAACTGAGCATTTAGGCTGTAGATGAGATGTGCGATGAAATGCAATCTGTGTTGTGGTATGAATTTCTCGTCTAGGGTGATAGCTGACTGAAATTTGTTCCAATTGACTTGAGAGAATTTCCATTTCCTGCAGGGTTACAAACAATTGTAAAATGATCACTGTCCATGGGATCATCCATAACATACCATCCCATGACCGAAAGCAGTATCGGGGAGCAAATCGAGAGATCAATTGCAGAAGAACTACCTGAATTTAGAAGACGTGTCTGCTTTTGTAGTGTGGCTGGCTTATGACAATGAGAGAATTTGCCTGTTTTTTTTTTTTTTTTTTTTGAGTAGAAAGGCCCACCAGTGTCCACATCTTCTTCCACATATATTTCTAGAATCCGATCTTCCTGGATCTGTCTCAATGGATGTGCCATTTGAATATCCATTGTTGAATTCGAACTTGGACTATGTGACGTACAGCAATCACTGAGGAGGAGGAGATATCGCTGGGACTGTAAGAGGAGTATTACTTGCCTGGTCTTAATGCTAAGGGACATTGGACTGTTGCTGAGAAAAGAGAGAAGAGCCAAAACTCAGTCTTAGAGTACGCAGGATGGTTGCTTACACCTGCGGCAGATCATTTCTGATGTCAAACAATTACTTTGAATGTGATCCGAGGACCCACAGTTGGGACAAATCGGATTTCCTCTGCATGTCGTTGAGATTGGCTATACTTTTGGCACTTATAATATCTCAACGAATTGGGAATGTTGGAAAGAACGATTAAAAGTAAATAACCTACTTTTACCGATGAGGGTAAGTTTAGGGTTTAAACTTTAAAGGTAAGAATAATATTCCTGGTGGGTGTAAGTTTATGTTTTAATCATAATTCTTTTGATTCTAATTACATTTTGTTTCTGAACCTCTTGAGTTATTTCTTCCTCCTGACAAGTTAACTGAACTTGTAAGAATAGAAAGAATAGTTCACAACGCAAGCGAACGACAGAGAGAACATTTTTTCCAAGAAATGTACCTCGGAAAAAACTTTAGAATGTTGAAATAATTGAGTGAAAGTATACAATACCAACGAGATGTTTTTTGTTTTTTAATTTTGATATTATATTTTATTTCTTTACAGACGTTTGGAGTGTTATAAACGACGTCTGCAGTTTGTTAACAGTGCCCCAAATTCAATATAATTTTCAGTAACGTTCGAGGAACAAAAATGTTACATTTTCCACCCGATCTGCTGGCTTCTTAGCGCATCTTGAGTTCGGGCTCTCCTATCAGCCAGTCACTTTTTATCGTTTCATTTCTCTTTTTTCTTCCTTCTTTCTTTCG
>NW_028328423.1:0-20643 GCF_048544385.1 Mastigoproctus giganteus
AGCGGCTTGGAACACGACCGTCACTAATAGCCTCGTCAGCAGACTCGTGGAATACTGGTGGAATAAGGACTGCACAAAAACAAAGAAAGCAAAAAGTAAAGCCTGGAATTTATTTCGGCAAAGTCCAATCACAGCAAATCTTAACAATTTTAAGAAATTAAGGGAAAAACATGTTTCATATGAAAACAAGCCAAGAAACCTGAACCCGTTTTTGAATCGAGCATCAACAGAAACACTGATCCAAAAATAATGCGGAAAAAAATTAGACAACTTTCTGGTAGGTTTCCTACCATACCTTCTCCAATACTCTCCTGGAATAGGCAACGTATCTAATGCAGTGCAGATGTATCTAATCCCTTAGATATAACTAATGCTTTGGGTAATACTTTTGCTGAAATCTCAGCATTCTATTACTTTTCCAACTGCTCGCCTTCCATATAACAAATCTCTGCAATTTTCTGAACTTTTGAAAACTATCAGAACAGCCCACGATGTTGCTGCTGGGCCAGTTGGGATTTATTATGTCATGCTACAACATCTTGATGACAAAGCTTTGTGTCTCCTTCTGGTATATTACAACCGTATATTACAGCCTGGAAAACATCCAACTTGTCCCCCCCCCCCATAACTATAGATCAATTTCTTTCTATTAAGCCACAGCAAAATCCTTGAAAACATTATCCATGCAAGACTCGTCTGTATCATTGAGTCAGAACATGTAATGCATGGCTTTCAACAAAACAGGTCATGCTTGGATCTTGTGGTCAAGGCTGAATTTACCATTCGTAATGCCTTCGTTAAACACGAATATCTAGTAATGATTTCCATAGATATAGAGAAGGCTTTTGTTACCATCTGGTGGTATGGTATACTTAGTGATCTTTACTTTCTTGGACTGCAGGGCAACCTTCCTGTATTTGTTCAGAACTTTCTACATACTAGATCATTTCAGGTTCGATACCAACATGTCTTCTCTGCAACGTTCATTCAGGAAGGTGTTCCACGGGGATCAGTATTGAGTGCCACTCTTTTTTCTCTCAGAATAGATTCTTCACTAAACAGCTTCCGAATACAGTAGAGATTTAACTTTATGCAGATGACCTTTCCATCTCTTGCCATTCCCAAAATAGACATTTATTGAACGACAGTTTCAGATATCACTTAATAAAATACAGCAATGGGCCAGCCTTAACAGCTATCGACTCTCACTGCACAAAACAGTAGCTATCCAATTTGTAGACAACGCAAACTTCATCTGGACCCTGAGCTTCATAACTATAATATCTCCATCTGGACCCTGAGCTTCATAACTATAATATCTACATCTGGACCCTGAACTTCATATCTATAATATCTCCATCCCAGTCACTAATAACATCAGATTTCTAGGTTTAATCCTCGATAAAAAATAAAATTTCTTTGATCATATTAAAATTTGTACTTCCTGTCTGAAAAAGCTAACATACTCAGACCTATATCTGCCCAAAATTGGGGTGCACCTGGTTCTGCCTTCGACATTCATTTCTGCTTCGCATGATACACATTTTCTGGAGTGGGGGAAGAATACTGCACCTTCCTTTAATATCAGGCAGTTGCACTTAGCTCACAATACTCTGAACTCCCATGCCTCTAAAATCTATACTGATTGATCAAAAACAGCCAGTACGGTTGGTGCTGCTGCAGTTTTTCCTTCTCATATGGTTACAGCCTAACTACCATTAGCCTGCAGCATTTTCACAGCCAAATTATATGCCATCAAATTAGCACTTAGTAAAATTATGAACTTTCTATCTCACCTGCCGTAATTTACACTGACTCCCTATGTCGACATCCCCATAAGGATGAATTTCTCATCTTCTCATCCTACCTTCAAACACATTCATTCTCAGCTATTTGCCTGCAGCGTGTCCAATCAGTCAATCAATTTTTGCTGGCTCCCTGGCCATTCTGGCATTTCAGGAAATGAAAGTGCGGACCACACAGCTAAACATCCTCAACCAGCTGTCCCAGAACGCCCTCAGATTACTTACGCTGATTATAAGCCTGTTATTCGCAAATCAAGTTACTACAACTGGTCACGGATCTGGAAAATTAACAAAAAAGCTGTGGCTCTCAGGCAAGGACCAAAGCTGTGGCTCTCAGGCAAGAACCAAAGCTATGGCTCTCTGGCCTTCGACGAAACAGACGAGAGGAAGTAGTACTGGCAAGACTGAGAATTGGACACACTCATCATACCCATCTGTTCCTGCTACTGGAAGAAGATCCACCCCAGTATTCATCCTGTGACAGTCAACTTACAGTTAGGCATTTTCTGTTTGATTGCCCCATTTATTTAACCGTACATTCAAACACTTTTCAGTTGCTCTCTAGGCTGAACGTCTCACATGATTTAACTCATATCCTTGGAAATTATGCAAACATAGAAGAACTTGTAATCTTTTTAAAATGTATTGGCCTATACAGGAGTATTTAATTTAACATCTACACCGGTATATCTTGACTAAACAAACTATGGGCAGACACAATTTCGCCTCAGTAGCCCTTGTGTTGTTAAGCTACAACAGCAGCAGATCGTACTTCCCTGCTACGGTTATACAGGGCATTAATCAGATCTCATCTTGATTATGGAGGTCCCATCTACGATTCTGCCAGAATGAGTACATTAAGCTGACTTGATCCAATTCAACACAGTGCTTTGAGGATTGCACTTGGCGCATTCAGAAAATCACCAGTGCACAGTCTCTACATTGATGCTCATGACCCCTATTAATATTAAGAGGGAAAACACTGTTACTGAAGCATGCTGTCAAGATAAAAGTTGTGCCTCCCATCCCATTCAGCCATACCTATTCAATCTGGTATTAGAAATCCTCTAAAGAAATAACCTAGCATGGTAAAACCAGCTGGTCTTCACTTTCTTGAATTGATGCAGGTTTGGAATTTCCATCCATTCCGTACAACAGGTAGCAACTTGCACTCAACCACCATGAGTTCCTCCTCCTATTCCAGCCTGTGACACTTATCTCTGCCAATGGGGAAAGAATATTTTGCAAACATCAAATATTGGACAACTTCATGCATTTAGCATTAGTAGAGGCGGGTGATTATTCTGAGCAAGAGGAAGAATCCCATCAGCATTGAGCAAGCTCAAACCATTCAAGGCTTTATACACCTCAATCAGATCACCTCACAGGTGCCTAGTCTCCAAACACTGTAATCTGCAAAACTTAAGCCTTTCTTCATAAGAGCAACCCTTTGTTCCATTCACTAAATCTTGTTGCCCTTCTCTCATTTCAATAGCTCTACATCCTTCTGAAAATGAGACCTCCAGACCTGTATACAGTACCCAACCATTCCCTTATAAAAGGGGATAATTACCTGCTTCTCCCTGCTAGAAAAATTCCTGTATATCATTGACAAGACACTTTGAGCTGCTCTTGCAGACAGTCTTCAGAAACTTCATATCTGCCTGCACAATTACCCCCAGGTCCTTTTCATTCTCTACAACTGTCAGTGTGGTACCATAGAGTTGATATGTTCTCTGGGGTTACTGCTTCCCATATGCAGCACTTCACATTTGTCAATGTTAAACTTCATTTGCCGCCTCTCAGCCCATTTGCCCAACCTTTCCAGAACCTGCTGCAGCAGCATACTGTCATTGGTGTCGTTAACAACCCTGCCAATCTTCGTATTGTCTGCAACTGTATGTATACATTTCCCACAGGTTAGCAAAATAAAAATAAATTTACTGTTACGTGCATAGCTTAATTAATATGTGCTGTAATTTGTACATACTAATTAGTTGACCTTTCTGTTCACTGATATTTGTGGGTGAGGGTTAAAATTTAAAATGGTAAAAAAGATTAGCAATCAATAACAAAGAATGCTGTACACAAATTGCAAGTAACACAATACTCGCAAGTGAGAACGGAGTAACAAGTTACGAAGCTTAAAAATTAGGAATGAAGAGCAGATTCTAAAAATTATTTTTTTTTATATGATTGAAGCACTAACAGAAAAGCCCAATAAACAGGGAACTGCCTGTTGTTTTTATTGTTTTATGGTTGTGACCTTCAGAAATCTGACCGAACCACATGTTATGATCAGAGACAATTGTAGGGTAGTCTCGAGTGCTGCAATCTCCCGCCCCAATTAAGTGAAGTAAACCCTGGCTATTTTCTCAATTGGGTTCTGTTCTTTAAGATTTGTCCCAAATAACTGGAATCCACTGTATATACAGGGTGTCTCAAAAATACACGGCATAACTTCAGAAATGAGTTCCTCATATGTAGACAATAAAAATATTTTTTATCAACATAGTTCCGGAAATGCTTGGTTTCAGAGTTTTGAAGCTCTGTCTATGACACTTAACTGTTCACATCACCTTATAATTGTTCAAAATGTCCACCTTCTGCCTGAACACAGGCCTCACATCAACATCTCATGGACTCATGAAGATGATGCCAAATTCCTGGCATGTTTCATATTGTCTCACAAGCTGCAACAATACGATTGCGAAGAGTTTCCACATCAGCTACCGGAGTCGAATACCCCAGTGACTTTAAATGGCCCCACAAGAACAAATCTAGTGGGTTTAAATCAGGTGAGCATGGAGGACAGGCAGTTGGTCCACCTCTACCTATCCATCGAGCAGGAAACCTTAGATTCAGTTAATTGTGGGCTAGGTGGCTGAAATATGCGGGAGCACCATCGTGCATGAAGTGTGCTTGTTGATGAATGATCAGTGCCATGTCGTCCAAGAAATCAGGCATGTTGCTTTCCAGAAAGTTTCTGTACATCTGCCCTGTGAGTTTGTTTCGAAGCACGTGGGGCCCAAATAACTTATCACCAAAAACACCCGCCCAGATGTTGAGGCTGAACCGCTGTTGGTGATATGATGGAAGAAATGCATGTGAGTTTTCCTCAGCCGATACATGCTGATTGTGAAAGTTTTGATTCCTTCTCATCTGAACTGTGCTTCATCTGTGAATATCACTAAGGCAGGAAAGTGAGGATTTGTAACACACTGCTGCAAGAACCACTGGCAGAACATTACTCGTGCAGGGTAAGCTGCTGGTGAAAAGACCTCTCTCGCAACACTCTCCAAGTAGTCGAATGTTGAACAGCCAGTTGCATTGCTATTCTGCGTGTGCTGATTTCAGGAGCGTCATGCACAACATCCAAAATCTCCTCCTCTACTTCAGGAGCCATAGATCTTGGTCGTCCTCTGTCGGCAGTACAAGGTGTAAAGGTCCTATGTTCCTCCAAACGTTTCAATGGATACCTTTGAACATTTTCATGTCTGGACATCTTCATTCTGGGAGCCTTTCGGGATACAAATGAATAGCCTCCAGAGCATTGCCGTCTGCCAAACCGTACATAAAGTGCATATCTGCTTGCTCCCGATTTGAGTACATGGTCGGAATGAAAAACCACCAGATTCTGACAGTACCTTGAGATGAAGGAAATCACCTGCAGGAGATAAGACTTCCAGTTAATAACTCGGTAACGAAGCATTTCCAGAACTATGTTGATATAAAATATTTTTATTGTCTACATATGAGGAACTCATTCCTGAACTTATGCAGTGTATTTTTGAGACACCCTGTATATATATATATATATATATATATACATATATACACGCGCACACACACATTGACACATTAGTCCTTGAGGTTTTCGAAGCCATTTTCTCAGATTTGTCAGACAAGCTTTTCTTGCTACCTGGGAGTCCAAAACGCTGATTGAACTGATATTCGGATGACACTCAAGTCAAGTGGACCCAATTTCGGTGAAGTCCGGATGATCTGTGTCAGCCAAATCCTCTGCTTACACCTTCACATTGGTGGGACTGTGAGTAATCCTGGGTATAACCTCCATGCACAAGCACACGTTGGGTGACCATCCAGGTGTGAACCAATGTAAGCAGGAGTCGAGGTATGGTGCCCACACCACATGGAGGAATGCTGCCCCCTCTTTGTTACCAGGCAATACTAGGTAATAGATGACTCTCATCAACTGGTGCAATACCACCACTTTGGTAATTGGATGCTTAAAGTGGGGGAACCCATATTTAGTCTCCAGGGCTAAGTTCTGGTCAACCCGTCCCCATCTCTTTCATCATGCAGTATGATTGATGAATTTTGAGGTTATGATAAACATCGTGGAGAGATACAATCTTCCTTACATTTCGAGGGTACAGCTTTAAAACAATGTTCGCAGGCCAGCTGCTAGTTAGAACACCAGACCGAACCTGTTGGTAACGCTTTAGGAGATTTCTGGATCAGCTAGTGTATAATCTTGCTACCTCTACTCTGCCAGATAGTGACTGAAGGGAGTCTGAGTAGTGTGTATGCAGGTGGCATTGTCGAGGCCATCTTATGTCAAGGATCTGGGTATATTCTTACCAAGTGTGCGCTATATCCAAAAATTTCTTTACTTCATACTGCATGTCCAACCCACTTTTTCTTGCTATTGAATACACCATGAATTGTCAAACTAATAGAGTAAGCTTATCTGCGAAAAGATCGAAACCTCCCAAACACTTACTAATTCATTTCACAAATACCACATGGTCCCAATTCTAATCCCAGTGATGTCCATTTCCACTTGCAGTCTGCCAAACCCCATGTACTTTTTCTTACAGAATTTGAGTTATCGGTTGATTCAACTACTGCTCATCTCAGTTGCCCGAATTATTCGCTGTATGATTCCTTTCACCTCAAAGGTACTTGTGCATATGTCCATTTCGATATTCACTGTAAGATATTCCCTTTAGGTCCTTGAGGTTGTCACAGACATTCTCTCAGATATGCAAGACAAGCTGTATTTGCTACCTGGGAATCTAAAACACTGATGGAACTAATATTCGGGTGACACTCAAGTCAAGTGGACCCAATTTCGGCGAAGTCCGGACGGTCTGTGACAGCCAAATCCTCTGCTTGCACCTTCACGATGGTGGGACTGTTAGTAATCCTGGGTATAACCTCCATGCACAAGTACATGGTGGGTGACCACCCAGGTGTGAACCAACGTGAGCAGGGGTCGAGGTGTGGCACCCACACCACATGGAGGAATGCTGACCCTCTATGTTACCAGGCAGTACTAGGTGGTAGATGACTCTCATCAACCGGTGAAATACAACCACTCTGCTTATTGGAGGCTTGAAGTGGTGGAACCCATGTTTAGTCTCTAGAGCTAAGTTCCGGTCAACCCTTCCCTATCTCTTCCATCATGCAATATGATTGATGACTTTTGGGGTTATGACAAACGTCGTGGCTAGATCCAATACTCCTTACATTTCAAGGGTACAGCTCTAAAACAGTGTTCGGAGGCCGGCCGCTAGTCAGTACCCCGGACCGAACCTATTGGTAACTCTCTAGGAGGCTTCTGGATCAGCTAGTCTACTCTGCCAGATAGTGACTGGAGGGAGTCCGAGTAGTGTGTATGCGGGGAGCATTGTCGAGGCCACGTTATGTCAAGGATCTGGGTATATTCTTACCACATGTACGGCATATCCAAAAATTTCATTACTACATACATAATGTCCCACCCACTTTTTCTTACTATTGAATACACCATGAATTGTCAAACTAATAGAGCAAGCTTATCTGCGAAAAGATCTAAACCTCCCAAACACTTCCTAATTCATTTCACAAATATACGTGGTCTCAGTTCTAATCTCAACGATGTCCATTTCCACTTGCAGTCTGCCAAACCCATATACGTTTTCTGACAGGATCTCAGTTATCGGTTGATTCAACTACTGCTCATCTCAGATGCCCAAATTATTCGCTGTATGATTCCTTTCGCCTCAAAGGTGGTACTTGTGCATATGTCCGTTCTGATATTCCCTGTAAGAGACTTGGCAATTTGGAATCTCCTCTCTTTGATCTTCTCTGGCTTAAAATCTCTCTACCTCATTTTGCCAAATTCATCTGTTGTCTCTACCATTCTCCCAACACCACTAATCACGTGGAGCTTTTTGACTTGCTTCTCTTTTCAACTTGACTTTCTCCAATCCAACTTTCCTAACAGTGAAGTAATTTTCCTTGGTGATTTTAATGTTCACAACTCTAGCTGGCTTCCGTTTTCTAGTCAAAATGACCCAGCTGGTCGAGATGCTTAGGCTCTTGCAATTACCAATGACCTTGCACAGATTGTTCATTTACCTACAAGAATACCAGATAATCCTGACCATAGAACCAACACGCTTGATCTTTTTCTCACAAACAATCATTCTAAGTACATGGTTGAAGTAAGACATCCTTTAAGCACTTCAGATCAAAACTTGGTGATTGTCTCTTCTCCAACGGATCCTTTATCTCATGGCTATTCCCAACCTCGTATTGTTTGGCATTACAAGAAATCAAAATGGGATAGCCTGCAAGATTTCTTTTCTTTTTTTTCCTTGGTCGGATTTCTGGTTCAAAACTTCTGATGTCAACGAATGCTCAGATCATGTCAGTGAAATTATTCTTGCAGTAATGGAATCCTTTATCCCACACTCCGCTGTAAAATCTCGTCCTTTATCTAAACCTTGATTTTCCAATAAATGTGCTAAGGCTGTTCAAGAGAAGAATGTTACATATTGTAATTGGCTTGTTTTTAATTCTTCAGTTTCATTTTCTGCCTACACCAAAGCTAGTAACAATTTTAAAGCAGTTATTAAACAATCAAAATCAGAAGTTGAACAGGCTAAGAGTAGAAAACTTGCTTCTTGCCCTAATGGATCAGCTAGTGATCCTTTAGGTGATTACTAGCTGATCTGCTAGTGCCAGAATTCTCGGTTACCATTAGGTAGCCAAGAATTCTGGTCTCTTGCTAAAGCTATTGGCCGCAGCTTTTGCCCATATCTACTCCCACCTCTGTCCAAACCAGATTGTTCTGTTGTCACTTTAGCCAGGGATAAAGCTGACCTGCTAGGATCCCATTTTTCTTCCAACTCATGCATTAATGATCTTGGTAAAACACCTTCAACCATTCCGAACACGGTCCATTCAATGCCTCCTGCGATCTTCCGTCAAAAGGATGTCAGAAGGATTTTGACGAATCTTGATGCCAAGAAAGTGTCAGGACCCAATGGAATATCTTCACTTGTTCTCAAAACCTGTGCCCATGAACTTCCTTCTGCTTGGAAATTTGCTCATATCCAGCCAGTTCCTAAAAAGGGTGACAAATCCCTCCCAACCAATTATCATCCCATTGCAATTACTTCTACTCTTTCTAAAGTAATGGAGAAAACAATTAACCGCCAACTCTTAAACTACATAGAAACCTTCCATCTGATCAACGATCGCCAGTATGGATTCCGTCAGTATTGATCCACTGGTGATATTCTTGCTTCATCATCATCATCATCATCATTAGCCATTTTCAATCCATTGCAGGATAAAGGCCTCTCCAGCAACTTTCCAGTTTCTTCTGTTTTGAGCACTGGCCATCCATTTACTACCCAAAAACTCATGAATTTCATCTATCCATCTCCGCCTTTGTCTTCCAGGTTTTCTTCTAGCTCCTCTTGGGTACCATTCTGTTATTTTCTTAGTCCATCTGTTATCATGTCTTTGAGCTATGTGTCCTGCCCAAGACCATTTTAGTTATTTAGTTTTGATAAGAATGTCCTTTACTTGAGTTTGATGCCTAATGCACGTCCATGACCAGGCTGTGGGATGCAGATATATTAAGACATGTGTTTATCCGGTAATATTGTATGGCGCCGAAGTCTGGACCTCAACTGCTACGACCCATCTTAGACGGATTTTCCCGGGGGAATTCTGGCTACTGAAGTGGGCCATATGGAAATTTCGGCTTGCTTCCCTCTACACCAAGGACCACCCAGATGGCGGCAGCTCTCAACATGAGACGTCTTCCTGCCATCATTCACGAGAGAAGACTTGTCTTTGCCATCAAAATGATGGTCGGCATTATTTCAGTGCCAGATTTCTGGGCTAACTGTGGATGGAGGATCCCGGTCCCAAGCCTTAGGGCTAATCCAATCCTACAGGCCATTCCAAACCGGTTAAAGCTAACTGAGCGGTTCCTACCCGTGCAAATGCTGCAAGACATACAGTCCTTGGACGGCGACCTCTACAAATTCGCAGTCGACAAGGAATATAGGCAGAAAGTACTCGGTCGACCTCCTTCCCAGGACCACGTTGGAGGAGAGTAGACCCTGCTCCCGGAGACCTATTCTACACTGCCCTGAATCCATCATCTCAGTGTACAAACTTTTCAGGAGTCATAATGCTCTTTTTTTTTTTTTTTTTTTTTTTTGTGTTTATTGTATTATATGATTTCTTTTATGTAAACCCCTGGCTTGTAGCCGTGAAGGGAGTTGTATACAGCAATGTGCTTTCTGTATATAATAAAGAATTCTTCTTCTTCTTCTTCTTCTTCTTAATCCATATGTTTCTCTACTTATCTAACAGTCTGATTTCCAATATAATTTGTTCCATTCTTTGCTGTGTAGTTCTCAGCTTCTCTTCCATTCTTATGGTGAGTGCCCAAGTTTCACTTCCATAAGTCATGGTGGGGAGTATACATTGATTCATTATTTTATGTTTCAGACAAACTCAGATATTGCTCTTCAGTATGTGACTATATTTCCTGAATGCTATCCATCCAAAATTTATTCTTCTCTTGACTTCCAGCCATTTATCATTATTACAGCTAATAACTTGTCCCGGATAAGTATATGACCACCTTTTCAATTACTGCTCCTTCAATCATTATTTCCCTTGCTGTGGTATACTTGTTCATCATTACTTTTGTTTTAGCCATATTCATCTTTAGTCCAAAATCCTTACTAACTGTGCATAACTGATTAAGATTTTCCTCTAATTCTTTGGGATCGTGGCTTATGACCACAATGTCATCTGCAAATCGTAAATGGTTTAGGTACTCTCCGTTCACATTGACTCCTTTCTGCCACCAGTCTAATCTTCTGAAAGCTTCCTCAAGGGCAGCAGTAAACAGCTTCAGAGATATTTTGTCTCCTTCTCGAACTCCTTTCTCGATTTTAAATTTCCTACTTTCTTTGTCTAGTCTAATAAAGTAGGTAGCACTCTCATATATTTTCTTCAAAATCATAATATATGGGGTATCTATGCCTTGTCTTTCCAGTGTCCGAAACATTGTTTTATGCTGTATGGAGTCAAATGCCTTTTCATAGTCCACAAATGCCAGGCATAATGGTGTTTTATATTCATTTGCTTTCTTCATTAGCTGTGATATTACGTGAAGATGATCCATAGTTGAGAATCCTGTCCTAAAGCCAGCTTGCTCTTTCGGTTGATTCTCATCAAGTATTCTTTCTAATCTGTTAGTAATGACCTTTGTGAACAACTTGTAGATGTGGAATAACAAGCTAATTGGTCTATAATTTCCAATTTCTGATTTATCTTCTTTCTTATGGAGCAAAACTATGATTGCATTATTCCACTGCTTAGGCGTCACATCTTTTCTAATGCACTTTGTGAAGAGCCTTGCCAGTTTTTGTGTTATGTCTCTTCCTCCCAATTTTAACAACTCTACATTAACTTTATCTTCCTCCTGGACTTTCTGATTGTTCATTTTCTTCAATGCATGTTCTACCTCATCAGGAAGAATATCGGGTATGTCGTATATGTTGCTACTTTGCAATCCATCTTCCCCACTGCCGGTATCATTCCCTCGCTCCTTGTATAATTCTCTATAGTAGTCTTCTGCTATTTGAATTATGTCTTCTCTGCTGTTTATAAGTACACCATCGCTATTCTTCAGTTTCAGAATTATTTGTCTTTCTGTATTACTGCTCATGGCTGCTTATTTAAATCGTTTGTTTTCCCTTAATGCTTGTTCTACTTTTCTTGTGTTAAATCTTCTTATGTCCTCTCTGAGTCTCTTTCTAATGGCTTTGCATAACTCAGTATACTAAATTTTCTCCCTGTCAGTGTTTTTCTTGCTCTTCATTTGTCATCTTAGGTTCATCATGACAAGTGTTTCTTGACTAATTTTTTCTTCTTTGGATTTCTGTTTCCCTATAGGTTTCTTGGGCTTTATCACTTTCAGAAAGTTGTATTATTCCTCGTCGATATCTCGGTCCTGAGCAGTCTGCAGAAGCTCAAACTTGTTCTTAAGTTCCAGTACGTACTGCTTTCTCTCCTCCTCTGTTATCTCAAAGACCTTTGTATTATTTACTCGAGTCAGTTTTTTCCTTTCCTACATCAAGTGTACATCTTACCATTCTGTGATCACTTCCAACATGTAGGCCCCGAGTGCCAAGCGAGTGATCATAGCGATATACGAAGCGATTTGAAAGCGTCTTTTTTCCAAGCGACGGATTAGAGAGTTTGTTGAAACCTTTTCTTTTATAAAGTTAATTATTTTTGCTCTTCCTAAATAAAGAAGTAAGCTTCCTGCCAAGAAAGGAAAGACACCTTTCTATTATATATATAATTAACTTCTCTAAAACACTAACCACTAACCACTTTTCGCTTGGTCACTGATGGCACCGCTCCTGACTCCACGTGGAGGGGCCGGTAACCTGGGAGAAGAAAGTCCCTCTCCCCGGGCTAAAAGGAGCAAACATGGAATTTGATAATATTCCTCCAATTGAGCCTCGACGCTCATCAGGTCCAATAGTCAATGACACAGACCATGACACATCACAGTCGAAAAGACTGTGAACTGACAAAGGGCAACAGGAATTCCCATCTTTCCTAATCTTCCACTCCTTGTCAAGCATATGCATGAATACACTCTCCCCCCTTTCTGATACAGAAATGCTTGGAAAGCTCATCAGGTTCGCCTAAAATGGTAAAAAGGCTTAGATCCGGAGATTTGCTAATAGAAAGTGTGAGTCGTAAGCAATCAGAGACTGTGCTGAACATCTCAACCTTTGGTGGTATTCCAGTGCAAATTACACCACATGCAACACTAAATACCTCCAGAGGGGTAATTTCTGAGTGGGATTTGATGAATGTCACAGATGAAGAACTGGTCCAAGAATTAAAAGAACAGAAAGTCTCACAAGCTAAGCGGATTATGATCAGTAAAGATGGTCAGCTTGTTCCCACACGAAACATAATAACGTTTGGCACACCAAATTTACCTTTGAATGTTAAAGCCGGCTATCTAAACTGCCGTGTAAGACCCTACATTCCTAATCCCATCAGGTGTTATAAGTGCCAAAAGTTTGGGCACTCTCAGACCGTCTGTCGAGGGGATGCTGTGTGCCCAAACTGTGGTTCAAAATCTCACACACAAACGGAATGTGATGCTGAAACGCCACATTGTCCGAACTGTCAAGGCCAACATCCCGCTTATTCAAGGACCTGTGAACTATGGAAAACAGGGAAAAAGATACAAAAATACAGAGTAGAGCGGAAAGTGACTTTCCAGGAGGCAAAGAAACAAATTACACTGAAACACAGCTATGCAGCAGCAACAAAGAAATATCAGTCAGCAACCACTCAAACTGACGTGTCGGTTCCCCCATCCGTGTCTATTGCAGACTTGGCTAGAGAAATACTCTCAACCTCACAGCAATCTACTAAACAACAACATGCGACAGATCGTGCCAATAATACACCAATTACAGTACCGTCAACTGCATCGCAGTCCTCCTCAGAAACCATAAAAACTAAGATAGTAGCTCCAATGCAGAAAACTCAGCCAAATTTAACAAATATGGAAACAGATGAAAACATCAACCAGGATGAGACAATCTTAGATCTACACGCAGAAGATGACATGGACACCGGACGACCAATTTTCTCGAAAAAAGAAAGAATAAAATTGGAGAGACAGAAACATACTGGACCTAAAAGGCAGACTGAACCAAACACAACTACTAAAAACAAATATTGACCACATCATACAGTGGAACTGTAGAGGCCTACGTAGCAACATTGATGATATCTATGACCTAATCCAATAGTATAGTCCGGTAAGCATATGTTTACAAGAAACTAATCTACCACCAAACGTAATCCCAAAAATCAAGAATTATACTATATATCAGCATAACAGAAATAACAATAACACTGTGCGTGGAGGTGTGGCCATTCTTGTAAACTCAAGAATTCCTACTAAACATATTCCACTGCAGACCCCCTTAGAAGCAGTAGCAGTACGTGTCTCCTTAGGAATCATGCTAACAATAGTTTCAATCTACCTATCACCAAACAAAGTATATACTTATAATGATCTAGAAGAACTTCTGCTGCAGATCCCTCCTCCCTTTTGTTTATTGGGGGATTTTAATGCCCACCATCCACTCTGGGGCTCCCCGCATACAGACAGACGAGGAAAAATTCTGGAATCGCTACTTGACAAATGTAATCTAACACTGCTGAACACTGGTGCAGATACTTACATTCATTTCGCTACTGGAACAACTACAGCTATAGACTTAACAATCTGCTCTCCAACATTATATCCCCTCATTCGCTGGTCAACAATGGATAATCCCCTAAACAGCGACCATTATCCGATAATTTGTGAAATCCAAATATCTAGAATACCTCAGGCAAATAATATGCACTTAAAATGGAAATTTCGCAAGGCAGATTGGAAGGTGTTTGCTTCTAATATCTCATTCGACAACAAAATTATCAGACATGAATCCATCGACGATGCTACACAACACAACACATCACAACTGAGATCCTAAATGCCGCAACCAAGGCTATACCCAAAATCCGTACTGGTTCCTCTAAACATGTAAATATGTGGTGGAGTGATGCGTGCCAGCTTGCCAAAAAAGAGAAAAATCGGGCATGGAACCTGTTTCGAAAACACCCAACAACGGAGAACCTTATAAATTTCAAAAAACTTAAAGCAAAAGCACGATTTGTAAGGAAAAAGGCTAAAAAAGATTCTTGGATCCAGTTTGCCTCTACTATAACGAAAGATACCAATAGCAGAATAATCTGGAATAAAATAAAAAAAACTGAATGGAAGATTCTTACCAACGCCCCATACAATACTGAGATGGAACGGACAAGACTTATCTTCACCGATTGAAATAGCCAATGCTCTTGCAGAAAATTTTGCCAAAATATCAGATATTGCTGCGTATGAATCATCTTTTCAGCAACATAAAAGAAGGGCTGAGAAATGCAAATTAAACTTCAGCACAAAACTAACACATCCATATAATCAGTCGTTTACGCTTTTGGAACTACAGGACGCTCTAAAAAAATCAACAAATGGGGCATCAGGTCCTGATGGGATTTATTACCTCATGCTGCAACATCTAGACCAAAAGGCATTAAATTCCCTATTGCTGTTTCTGAATCGGCTATTCTCCGAAAGCCATTATCCACGCTCATGGTGTCATTCAACAGTGCTAGCGTTTCCTAAAGCTGGAAAAGATCAGACAAATCCATGCAACTATAGACCAATATCCCTTACCAGCTGCTTGGGCAAGACATTAGAGAAGATGATACACAATAGACTAGTATGGTACATAGAATCCCACTCAGTCATTAACTGTAATCAATATGGCTTCCGCATAAACCGATCCACATTAGACTTGATGGTGAAAGCCTAGTGTAACATACGAAACGCCTTTATCCGAAAAGAACATTTGGTCATGGTGTGCCTAGATATTGAAAAAGCATTTGACACCACCTGGCGCTATGGCATTCTACAAGACCTATATGCCATAGGACTCAGAGGTCGACTCCCAATGATCATAGAGAGTTATCTTAAAAATAGAACTTTTCAAGTGAGATACCGTAATGCTCTTTCACAATCTTTTGTCCAAAGAGAAGGTGTACCACAGGGATCGGTGTTCAGTGCTACACTCTTTGCCCTCAGGATAAACAATTTAGTGCCCAACATTTTGGGTAATGTAGACATCTATCTGTATGCTGATGATCTTGCAATATCCTGCCATTCACAGAATATGCGTACTATTGAACGACAACTGCAACTTTCCATAAACAAAATAGTGTCATGGACTTCACATAATGGTTATCGTCTATCCGCAACCAAAACTGTTGCCATTCACTTTTGTAAAAAACGTCAGTTACATCCAGAACCCAAATTGTCATTGGGAAATAAACCGATACCAATCACTAGCAATATCCGATTCTTGGGCATAACATTTGACACCAAACTGACATTCCAGAAGCATATACTACAAACACGAACTATCTGTATGAAAAAGCTGAATATACTTAAAGTTATCTCATCCATGACATGGGGAGCTGATCGCTATACTCTGCTTCATCTATACCGAGCTTTAATAAGATCGCGATTAGATTATGGCGCTCTAGTTTATGATTCCACTCGAAAGACTCTGTTGGCCTGTCTTGACACAGTACAACATAGTGCGCTCAGGATTGCTCTTGGGGCATTCAGGACTTCGCCAATCCAAAGCCTATATATAGAAGCCAATGGACCTCCACTCCACCTTCGGAGAAAGATGCTGCTCCTCAACTACGCAGTTAAAATAAATAGTTTTCCATATCATCCTATCTGGTCACACCTCTATGATCCCCAATGGATAAGCCTTTTTAGAAATAAACCTCATGAAAACAAACCTACAGGAATCCGCCTACAAGAACTAATTCAGCAGTGGAATATACATTTGACCAATATTCATCAAGAAAGAGAAATCGTGCAACCTCCATGGAAAGCATGCATACCTTCATGCAATTATTACTTTCAACGTTGGGGGAAACAATCCCTGAACAACGAAACTCTTCAGAAAATACATGCAGCCCACTCCTTAGCAAATGCACAAACTCTGCAAATTTATACTGACGGCTCCAAAAATGACACAGCTGTGGGAGCTGCTGTGGTTCTACCAACATCAACAGTCTCTGTCTCGTTGCCTCAGGAATGCAGTGTTTTCACTGCAGAACTCTATGCCATTAAGATGGGTTTGACTTTCATTGCTACTAACTCCACACCAAAGACTATAATATATACAGACTCTTTAAGTGCAGTGACAGCGCTCCATGGCAATTCTCGCTCTCCACATCCATTGATAAATCTAATAAAAACTCAAATATTGGATCTTCATAAAAATAAGCAGAGTGTTACTTTTTGTTGGATCCCAGGGCACACTGGAATACCAGGAAATGAGCATGCAGATAAAGCAGCAAGAAATCCCACTGACAATGACAATATCCAGATTCCTTTCACAGACTATAAATTTATCATTCACCGAATATGCAATGAAAAATGGAGAGAAATTTGGCATAATCAGTTAAATAGCAAGTTACGAAATATAAAACAGAATCCGCAGGTATGGAAATCTAGTTTCCGCTCAAACAGGCATGAAGAGGTTGTACTTGCCAGGGCACGTATTGGACATACCCACCTTACGCATCTCTATTTATTGCAAGGAAATAACCCCCCAGTATGCATGCATTGTGATTCACCACTAACTATAAAACATATTCTTATAGAGTGCGATCATTATCAGTCTATCAGATTCACAACATTTAGATCCCTCCGTAACTTGAACGAATCTCTTGAACTAAGACATATACTTGGAGATAACTCTAATCTATCTGAATTGTTTCACTTTCTGAAACAGATTAATATATATATATGCTCTTATAAACTCGCTTTACTGATCTGTACAGTGTCTCTCCACAGAATTAGGCGCAATTTGGTCATAGTAGCCCTTGCGCCAAAAAAAAAAAAAAAAAAAACAACAACAACCACAACCAACATTTTCCTTATTCAGGACAGTAACATCATTCACAATATATCTTCTGTTAGTGAGGATGAAGTTGATTTCATTAGTTGTTAATCCATTTGGACTCTTCCATGTCCACTTTCTGTTCACCCTTTTCTTGAAAAAAAGTGTTCATTACTGACAGTCCTTGAGATTCTCCAAATTCCACAAGTCTTTCACCTCTTTTATTTCTTTTACCAATTACAAAATTTCCTATAGTTCCTCTTTCTGCGCTGTTTTGCCTTTTTCCAACCTTAGCATTGAAGTCCCCCATAGATCGCTGCTGATGGTCGGATCAAGGGTATTGCTCCCTCTGATCATATTGCTGTAGAAAATGTTGCCTGCACATGTTGCTGTAGAAAATGTTGCCTGAACATGTTGCCTCTTGAGTGTGTTGTTGTGGAGGGCAATCCTCCGGTGGGTCCACAGAAGTCTTGCTGGCTTGTGAGTGGCCGGCCCGCAGGTTCCAGTCGGTGTCTGGAAGGTTGGAGTCCCCCTTTGCGGGACATTCTGATTTGCTGGCTAATTCTATTTCTGATGAGTACAGTGCACAAACTGTTCATTGTGCTCCTCAGGGTCATTGGGCCTGTGGCATACTCCTGCACTCGTTTTCCCTTTCTCAGTGTTTGTGTCGCAGCGGACAGGCTTGGCATTGCACTGTCCACACTTCTCAACCAGATGCACTTCTTTAGATTTTGTGTGTTTCTTGACTGGCAGCATAGCCCCTCCTGCCTTCATACCCTGTCTGTTCTTTCTGTGCCCATTGTGCTCCCCAAATTCTGGTGCTCCACTGCTTGTGTCTGTGTTGCACCATGTGTCTTGTGTCCCGGCTGTGTCTGCCTTTGATGTCTTGATCGGCACTTTGGATTCATCAATTTTGTATACTGTGCTTCTGGCATTGGTGTGCATGCACTTGTTCTTGCTCTTGGTTGCCCTGACACATCCGATGTGTTTGCTTGTTCCATGGTGACTCCCAGCAACTTGCTCTCTAGGCTGCTGCTCATTACAATAGAGGTGGTGCAGGAGTCACTTTCGCCTCTGCCAGTGGCTGGTGTTAATCTTTTAGTCTGTGAATCCCCCCAGTCTGGCGGTTTTCTGGCCCACTTGGCACTGCATCAGTAGCATCAGAGAGTGTCCTTGCGCCCTTTCTGTTTGAGTGTGTCCCGTCCCTGTGGGGGCGGGCTCTCCTCTTGGCAGGCGCGGACCACACTGAGAGGGGTTCTGCCCTGTGAGGCTTGCACGGTCTCTCCAGGGCCGAATTGATTGGCAGGGCTCTCATCGTGTGCTCCCTTGTATTGTGTCTGAGCGGAGTTGCGGGCACTTTTGGGTTTGACCCTGACTCGCAACTTTTTTCTAGCATTGACCTGTGCTTGTTAAGTGGGTCTGCGGATCTCTTGCTCTTGGGGTCATTGGTGCCAGCATGTAAAACGGTATCACCTTTTGTGCCCTTAAAATATATCTGCCCTACAACGTCATCAACTTTTGCACCTGGCAGACATACCCTGGTCCTGTTCCACCTATCCTTTTTGCATAATATATTATTATCATTAGCCAAAATTATATAATGTATTTAGAAGCTACTTTTCCAATAGGGAAGTAGTAGTTAAAACAAGATATACAGAGATAACTAGGAAAGTTAATAAAGGATGTCCACAAGGCTCGGTGATTGGCCCCTTTGCGTGGAACATGGTCTTTGATGAATATTTAAATGAAGAAATGCCTGGTGTCACAAAGATAGCTTATGCTGACGATCTGGTAGTGATGGTTCAGGGAAATTCCAGATCTTCCATAGAAAGCAAAGCAGAAGAAGCTTTGAGAACATTAGAAATATGGACAAGGAAACATAAATTGCCGGTCTCAAAGGAAAAGACGGTTCAGATGTTGCTCAAGGGAAGACTAAGCATGAATAGAGCTCCAACTGTACGGCTGATGGGGAGTGCCGTTCGATATGCACAAGTAACAAAATATTTAGGCTTAATGATTGAAGAACGTTTGTTCTTTACAGAACACGTTAAGTATTTAAAAGTTAAAATTAAAACCTTATATGCCAAGCTCCGGCGGGTGATTAGAAGAGATTGGGGTATAAAAGGTAGAGGCCTCAATCTGTTATATGATTGTTTATTTTCACCTATAATGTGTTATGCTGCCGGGGCTTGGGTTCATAGGATTGGGAATAAGGTTATTCAAAAACACCTAGTACAAGCACAAAGATTTGCATTACTAGGGATTACTCGGGCATGTCGGACGGTGTCCACAGAAGCCTTGCAGGTAATATCAGGTAGGTTGCCAGTCCAGTATGTAGTATTAATAGCTGGAGTTGGATATCTTACTAAGCGAAACATCAGGAAGACAATAGTAAGAATAAGAACTTGTCCAGAACCAGGAAAAATTTATACAAGAGCAGATGTTAAAAATGAAAAGAACAGAGTTTTAGAAGAAGTTAAAATTAGATGGCAAATGGAATGGGAAACATCTGAAAAAGGACGACAGACCTTTATGTTTTTGCCGAGAATTAATATAATTGATGTTAAAAGAAAGTTGTGGCAACAGTTTGGTCTTTGTTCTACGTTTTTGTTAACTGGACATGGATTGGCATTGAGACTCTTTCAGCTTGGACTTAAAGAAAATGGGTTGTGTAAATGTGGAGAGCTTGAAACATCTGAGCATGTTATGCTTGACTGCAATTATTATGTTGACTTGAGAATGGAATTGGAACTATCAATTGGCTATCTGGAGAAAGAGAGACTCCATGTTATGTTCACTGATAAAAGGTTATTTACTTATTTTAATCAAGTACGTTTCGGAAGTCTTTAAAAGAAGATTTAGATTGCTGGATAGTAGTGGCACGCCTCCAAGTGGCAGGGATGTTAACTCATCCAATTAGGATCAATGGATAGAAAATCAAAGTTGATTCTCCTTGCATGAGGCTAAGTGGCCAGATAGGAATTGTTAATTGT
>NW_028328424.1:0-20381 GCF_048544385.1 Mastigoproctus giganteus
CCTACGTGAATAAAGTAAATCTACCAGAATTTGTCGAGAAAGAACGGAAATTAAGTGAGTTTTTTCGAGCACAATTCAACCCTATGCTTTCCTATGGGAATCCTCCTATGCTTTACTATGGGAATGAAATACCATGTCGATTCACTTACTTCATGTGAAGGATTTCTATAAAAACCAAGTGTTTCCATCTATATCTGCGTGAATTAAGTAAACTAGCCCCTTTTTTTTAAAGAACGACCTGAAATTAAATGATTTTTTTCCAGAAAAATCACTCCAATGCTTTACTATGGGAATATGACCTCATATGGAATATCAATTTTATTTTCAAGGATTTCGTTAAAGTCGAAGTGTTTACCAGTTTATCTACGTGAATAAAGTAATCTACCAGATTTTGTAGAAATTAAGTGAGTTTTTTCGGGCAGAATTCAACCCTATGCTTTCCTATGGGAATCCTCCCTATGCTTTACTATGGGAATAAAATACCATGTCGATTCACTTACTTCATGTGAAGGATTTCTATAAAAAACATGTGTTTCCATCTATATCTGCGTGAATTAAGTAAACTAGCCCCTTTTTTTAAAGAACGACCTGAAATTAAATGATTTTTTCCAGAAAAATCACTCCAATGCTTTACTATGGGAATATGACCTCATATGGAATATCAATTTTATTTTCAAGGATTTCGTTAAAGTCGAAGTGTTTACCAGTTTATCTACGTGAATAAAGTAAATCTACCAGATGTTGTAGAGAAAGAACGGAAATTAAGTGAGTTTTTTCGAGCAGAATTCATCCCTATGCTTTCCTATGGGAATCCTCCCTATGCTTTACTATGGGAATGAAATACCATGTCGATTCATTTACTTCGTGTGAAGGATTTCTATAAAAACCAAGTGTTTCCATCTATATCTGCGTGAATTAAGTAAACTAGCACCTTTTTAAAGAAAGACCTGAAATTAAATGATTTTTTCAGAAAAATCACTCCAATGCTTTACTATGGGAACATGACCTCATATGGAATATCAATTTTATTTTCGAGGATTTCGTTAAAAACAAAGTGTTTTCTATTAAATCTAGGTTAGATACGTTATTTGGCTAATTTTTGTCGAGAAATAATGGATAGTAATTGAGTTATTGAAGAAAGAATTATTTCAATGCTTATCTATGGAACACAAAACGACACTAGAAAAAGTGCAGCATTTTCTAAACTTTCGAACGAAAATCTTTGATTTTGCCATTTTTGACTCCAATCTCATCTGAAATAGTATTCAAGGATTTCGATCATAAAACTGAATAAACATGTAATATAGCATATTTATACGTAAATTAACATATTATCATCAAATTTTCAGCAGAAATTAATTTTAATAAGACACTGATTTTCCTTGTCTCCTATGGGAATCCTCCCTATACTTTACTATGGGAATGTAATACCATGTCGATTCACTTACTTCATATGAAGGATTTCTATAAAAACCAAGTGTTTCCATCTATATCTGCGTGAATTAAGTAAACTAGCACCTTTTTTTAAAGAAAGACCTGAAATTAAATGATTTTTTTCCAGAAAAATCACTCCAATGCTTTTACTATGGGAATATGACCTCATATGGAATTTCAATTTTATTTTCAAGGATTTCGTTAAAGTCGAAGTGTTTTCCAGTTTACCTACGTGAATAAAGTAAATCTACCAGATTTTGTAGAGAAAGAACGGAAATTAAGTGAGTTTTTTTCGAGCACAATTCAACCCTATGCTTTCCTATGGGAATCCTCCCTATGCTTTACTATGGGAATGAAATACCATGTCGATTCACTTACTTCATGTGAAGGATTTCTATAAAAACCAAGTGTTTCCATCTATATCTGCGTGAATTAAGTAAACTAGCCCCTTTTTTTAAAGAACGACCTGAAATTAAATGATTTTTTTTAAGAAAAATCACTCCAATGCTTTACTATGGGAATATGACCTCATATGGAATATCAATTTTATTTTCAAGGATTTCGTTAAAGTCGAAGTGTTTGCCAGTTTATCTACGTGAATAAAGTAAATCTACCAGATTTTGTAGAGAAAGAACGGAAATTAAGTGAGTTTTTTCGGGCAGAATACAACCCTATGCTTTCCTATGGGAATCCTCCCTATGCTTTACTATGGGAATAAAATACCATGTCGATTCACTTACTTCATGTGAAGGATTTCTATTAAAAACATGTGTTTCCATCTATATCTGCGTGAATTAAGTAAACTAGCCCCTTTTTTTAAAGAACGACCTGAAATTAAATGATTTTTTTCCAGAAAAATCACTCCAATGCTTTACTATGGGAATATGACCTCATATGGAATATCAATTTTATTTTCAAGGATTTCGATAAAGTCGAAGTGTTTACCAGTTTATCTACGTGAATAAAGTAAATCTACCAGATTTTGTAGAGAAAGAACGGAAATTAAGTGAGTTTTTTCGAGCAGAATTCATCCCTATGCTTTCCTATGGGAATCCTCCCTATGCTTTACTATGGGAATGAAATACCATGTCGATTCATTTACTTCGTGTGAAGGATTTCTATAAAAACCAAGTGTTTCCATCTATATCTGCGTGAATTAAGTAAACTAGCACCTTTTTTAAAGAAAGACCTGAAATTAAATGATTTTTTTCAGAAAAATCACTCCAATGCTTTACTATGGAAACATGACCTCATATGGAATATCAATTTTATTTTCGAGGATTTCGTTAAAAACAAAGTGTTTTCTATTAAATCTAGGTTAGATACGTTATTTGGCTAATTTTTGTCGAGAAATAATGGATAGTAATTGAGTTATTGAAGAAAGAATTATTTCAATGCTTATCTATGGAACACAAAACGACACTAGAAGTTTTCTTAACATATTATCATCAAATTTTCAGCAGACATTAATTTTAATAAGACACTGATTTTCCTTGTCTCCTATGGGAATCCTCCCTATACTTTACTATGGGAATGTAATACCATGTCGATTCACTTACTTCATATGAACGATTTCTATAAAAACCAAGTGTTTCCATCTATATCTGCGTGAATTAAGTAAACTAGCACCTTTTTTTAAAGAAAGACCTGAAATTAAATGATTTTTTTCCAGAAAAATCACTCCAATGCTTTTACTATGGGAATATGACCTCATATGGAATTTCAATTTTATTTTCAAGGATTTCGTTAAAGTCGAAGTGTTTTCCAGTTTACCTACGTGAATAAAGTAAATCTACCAGAATTTGTCGAGAAAGAACGGAAATTAAGTGAGTTTTTTCGAGCACAATTCAACCCTATGCTTTCCTATGGGAATCCTCCCTATGCTTTACTATGGGAATGAAATACCATGTCGATTCACTTACTTCATGTGAAGGATTTCTATAAAAACCAAGTGTTTCCATCTATATCTGCGTGAATTAAGTAAACTAGCCCCTTTTTTTAAAGAACGACCTGAAATTAAATGATTTTTTTCCAGAAAAATCACTCCAATGCTTTACTATGGGAATATGACCTCATATGGAATATCAATTTTATTTTCAAGGATTTCGTTAAAGTCGAAGTGTTTACCAGTTTATCTACGTGAATAAAGTAAATCTACCAGATTTTGTAGAGAAAGAACGGAAATTAAGTGAGTTTTTTCGGGCAGAATTCAACCCTATGCTTTCCTATGGGAATCCTCCCTATGCTTTACTATGGGAATAAAATACCATGTCGATTCACTTACTTCATGTGAAGGATTTCTATAAAAAACATGTGTTTCCATCTATATCTGCGTGAATTAAGTAAACTAGCCCCTTTTTTTAAAGAACGACCTGAAATTAAATGATTTTTTCCAGAAAAATCACTCCAATGCTTTACTATGGGAATATGACCTCATATGGAATATCAATTTTATTTTCAAGGATTTCGTTAAAGTCGAAGTGTTTACCAGTTTATCTACGTGAATAAAGTAAATCTACCAGATGTTGTAGAGAAAGAACGGAAATTAAGTGAGTTTTTTCGAGCAGAAATTCATCCCTATGCTTTCCTATGGGAATCCTCCCTATGCTTTACTATGGGAATGAAATACCATGTCGATTCATTTACTTCGTGTGAAGGATTTCTATAAAAACCAAGTGTTTCCATCTATATCTGCGTGAATTAAGTAAACTAGCACCTTTTTTAAAGAAAGACCTGAAATTAAATGATTTTTTTCAGAAAAATCACTCCAATGCTTTACTATGGGAACATGACCTCATATGGAATATCAATTTTATTTTCGAGGATTTCGTTAAAAACAAAGTGTTTTCTATTAAATCTAGGTTAGATACGTTATTTGGCTAATTTTTGTCGAGAAATAATGGATAGTAATTGAGTTATTGAAGAAAGAATTATTTCAATGCTTATCTATGGAACACAAAACGACACTAGAAAAAGTGCAGCATTTTCTAAACTTTCGAACGAAAATCTTTGATTTTGCCATTTTTGACTCCAATCTCATCTGAAATAGTATTCAAGGATTTCGATCATAAAACTGAATAAACATGTAATATAGCATATTTATACGTAAATTAACATATTATCATCAAATTTTCAGCAGAAATTAATTTTAATAAGACACTGATTTTCCTTGTCTCCTATGGGAATCCTCCCTATACTTTACTATGGGAATGTAATACCATGTCGATTCACTTACTTCATATGAAGGATTTCTATAAAAACCAAGTGTTTCCATCTATATCTGCGTGAATTAAGTAAACTAGCACCTTTTTTTAAAGAAAGACCTGAAATTAAATGATTTTTTTCCAGAAAAATCACTCCAATGCTTTTACTATGGGAATATGACCTCATATGGAATTTCAATTTTATTTTCAAGGATTTCGTTAAAGTCGAAGTGTTTTCCAGTTTACCTACGTGAATAAAGTAAATCTACCAGATTTTGTAGAGAAAGAACGGAAATTAAGTGAGTTTTTTCGAGCACAATTCAACCCTATGCTTTCCTATGGGAATCCTCCCTATGCTTTACTATGGGAATGAAATACCATGTCGATTCACTTACTTCATGTGAAGGATTTCTATAAAAACCAAGTGTTTCCATCTATATCTGCGTGAATTAAGTAAACTAGCCCCTTTTTTTAAAGAACGACCTGAAATTAAATGATTTTTTTTAAGAAAAATCACTCCAATGCTTTACTATGGGAATATGACCTCATATGGAATATCAATTTTATTTTCAAGGATTTCGTTAAAGTCGAAGTGTTTGCCAGTTTATCTACGTGAATAAAGTAAATCTACCAGATTTTGTAGAGAAAGAACGGAAATTAAGTGAGTTTTTTCGGGCAGAATACAACCCTATGCTTTCCTATGGGAATCCTCCCTATGCTTTACTATGGGAATAAAATACCATGTCGATTCACTTACTTCATGTGAAGGATTTCTATTAAAAACATGTGTTTCCATCTATATCTGCGTGAATTAAGTAAACTAGCCCCTTTTTTTAAAGAACGACCTGAAATTAAATGATTTTTTTTCCAGAAAAATCACTCCAATGCTTTACTATGGGAATATGACCTCATATGGAATATCAATTTTATTTTCAAGGATTTCGATAAAGTCGAAGTGTTTACCAGTTTATCTACGTGAATAAAGTAAATCTACCAGATTTTGTAGAGAAAGAACGGAAATTAAGTGAGTTTTTTCGAGCAGAATTCATCCCTATGCTTTCCTATGGGAATCCTCCCTATGCTTTACTATGGGAATGAAATACCATGTCGATTCATTTACTTCGTGTGAAGGATTTCTATAAAAACCAAGTGTTTCCATCTATATCTGCGTGAATTAAGTAAACTAGCACCTTTTTTAAAGAAAGACCTGAAATTAAATGATTTTTTTCAGAAAAATCACTCCAATGCTTTACTATGGAAACATGACCTCATATGGAATATCAATTTTATTTTCGAGGATTTCGTTAAAAACAAAGTGTTTTCTATTAAATCTAGGTTAGATACGTTATTTGGATAATTTTTGTCGAGAAATAATGGATAGTAATTGAGTTATTGAAGAAAGAATTATTTCAATGCTTATCTATGGAACACAAAACGACACTAGAAAAAGTGCAGCATTTTCTAAACTTTCGAACGAAAATCTTTGATTTTGCCATTTTTGACTCCAATCTCATCTGAAATAGTATTCAAGGATTTCGATCATAAAACTGAATAAACATGTAATATAGCATATTTATACGTAAATTAACATATTATCATCAAATTTTCAGCAGAAATTAATTTTAATAAGACACTGATTTTCCTTGTCTCCTATGGGAATCCTCCCTATACTTTACTATGGGAATGTAATACCATGTCGATTCACTTACTTCATATGAAGGATTTCTATAAAAACCAAGTGTTTCCATCTATATCTGCGTGAATTAAGTAAACTAGCACCTTTTTTTAAAGAAAGACCTGAAATTAAATGATTTTTTTCCAGAAAAATCACTCCAATGCTTTTACTATGGGAATATGACCTCATATGGAATTTCAATTTTATTTTCAAGGATTTCGTTAAAGTCGAAGTGTTTTCCAGTTTACCTACGTGAATAAAGTAAATCTACCAGATTTTGTAGAGAAAGAACGGAAATTAAGTGAGTTTTTTCGGGCAGAATTCAACCCTATGCTTTCCTATGGGAATCCTCCCTATGCTTTACTATGGGAATAAAATACCATGTCGATTCACTTACTTCATGTGAAGGATTTCTATAAAAAACATGTGTTTCCATCTATATCTGCGTGAATTAAGTAAACTAGCCCCTTTTTTTAAAGAACGACCTGAAATTAAATGATTTTTTTCCAGAAAAATCACTCCAATGCTTTACTATGGGAATATGACCTCATATGGAATATCAATTTTATTTTCAAGGATTTCGTTAAAGTCGAAGTGTTTGCCAGTTTATCTACGTGAATAAAGTAAATCTACCAGATTTTGTAGAGAAAGAACGGAAATTAAGTGAGTTTTTTCGGGCAGAATACAACCCTATGCTTTCCTATGGGAATCCTCCCTATGCTTTACTATGGGAATAAAATACCATGTCGATTCACTTACTTCATGTGAAGGATTTCTATTAAAAACATGTGTTTCCATCTATATCTGCGTGAATTAAGTAAACTAGCCCCTTTTTTTAAAGAACGACTTGAAATTAAATGATTTTTTTCCAGAAAAATCACTCCAATGCTTTACTATGGGAATATGACCTCATATGGAATATCAATTTTATTTTCAAGGATTTCGATAAAGTCGAAGTGTTTACCAGTTTATCTACGTGAATAAAGTAAATCTACCAGATTTTGTAGAGAAAGAACGGAAATTAAGTGAGTTTTTTCGAGCAGAATTCATCCCTATGCTTTCCTATGGGAATCCTCCCTATGCTTTACTATGGGAATGAAATACCATGTCGATTCATTTACTTCGTGTGAAGGATTTCTATAAAAACCAAGTGTTTCCATCTATATCTGCGTGAATTAAGTAAACTAGCACCTTTTTTAAAGAAAGACCTGAAATTAAATGATTTTTTTCAGAAAAATCACTCCAATGCTTTACTATGGGAACATGACCTCATATGGAATATCAATTTTATTTTCGAGGATTTCGTTAAAAACAAAGTGTTTTCTATTAAATCTAGGTTAGATACGTTATTTGGCTAATTTTTGTCGAGAAATAATGGATAGTAATTGAGTTATTGAAGAAAGAATTATTTCAATGCTTATCTATGGAACACAAAACGACACTAGAAAAAGTGCAGCATTTTCTAAACTTTCGAACGAAAATCTTTGATTTTGCCATTTTTGACTCCAATCTCATCTGAAATAGTATTCAAGGATTTCGATCATAAAACTGAATAAACATGTAATATAGCATATTTATACGTAAATTAACATATTATCATCAAATTTTCAGCAGAAATTAATTTTAATAAGACACTGATTTTCCTTGTCTCCTATGGGAATCCTCCCTATACTTTACTATGGGAATGTAATACCATGTCGATTCACTTACTTCATATGAAGGATTTCTATAAAAACCAAGTGTTTCCATCTATATCTGCGTGAATTAAGTAAACTAGCACCTTTTTTTAAAGAAAGACCTGAAATTAAATGATTTTTTTCCAGAAAAATCACTCCAATGCTTTTACTATGGGAATATGACCTCATATGGAATTTCAATTTTATTTTCAAGGATTTCGTTAAAGTCGAAGTGTTTTCCAGTTTACCTACGTGAATAAAGTAAATCTACCAGATTTTGTAGAGAAAGAACGGAAATTAAGTGAGTTTTTTCGGGCAGAATTCAACCCTATGCTTTCCTATGGGAATCCTCCCTATGCTTTACTATGGGAATAAAATACCATGTCGATTCACTTACTTCATATGAAGGATTTCTATAAAAAACATGTGTTTCCATCTATATCTGCGTGAATTAAGTAAACTAGCCCCTTTTTTTAAAGAACGACCTGAAATTAAATGATTTTTTTCCAGAAAAATCACTCCAATGCTTTACTATGGGAATATGACCTCATATGGAATATCAATTTTATTTTCGAGGATTTCGTTAAAAACAAAGTGTTTTCTATTAAATCTAGGTTAGATACGTTATTTGGCTAATTTTTGTCGAGAAATAATGGATAGTAATTGAGTTATTGAAGAAAGAATTATTTCAATGCTTATCTATGGAACACAAAACGACACTAGAAAAAGTGCAGCATTTTCTAAACTTTCGAACGAAAATCTTTGATTTTGCCATTTTTGACTCCAATCTCATCTGAAATAGTATTCAAGGATTTCGATCATAAAACTGATTAAACATGTAATATAGCATATTTATACGTAAATTAACATATTATCATCAAATTTTCAGCAGAAATTAATTTTAATAAGACACTGATTTTCCTTGTCTCCTATGGGAATCCTCCCTATACTTTACTATGGGAATGTAATACCATGTCGATTCACTTACTTCATATGAAGGATTTCTATAAAAACCAAGTGTTTCCATCTATATCTGCGTGAATTAAGTAAACTAGCACCTTTTTTTAAAGAAAGACCTGAAATTAGATGATTTTTTTCCAGAAAAATCACTCCAATGCTTTTACTATGGGAATATGACCTCATATGGAATTTCAATTTTATTTTCAAGGATTTCGTTAAAGTCGAAGTGTTTTCCAGTTTATCTACGTGAATAAAGTAAATACACCAGATTTTGTAGAGAAAGAACGGAAATTAAGTGAGTTTTTTCGGGCAGAATTCAACCCTATGCTTTCCTATGGGAATCCTCCCTATGCTTTACTATGGGAATGAAATACCATGTCGATTCACTTACTTCATGTGAAGGATTTCTATAAAAACCAAGTGTTTCCATCTATATCTCCGTGAATTAAGTAAACTAGCCCCTTTTTTTAAAGAACGACCTGAAATTAAATGATTTTTTTCCAGAAAAATCACTCCAATGCTTTTACTATGGGAATATGACCTCATATGGAATTTCAATTTTATTTTCAAGGATTTCGTTAAAGTCGAAGTGTTTTCCAGTTTATCTACGTGAATAAAGTAAATACACCAGATTTTGTAGAGAAAGAACGGAAATTAAGTGAGTTTTTTCGAGCACAATTCATCCCTATGCTTTCCTATGGGAATCCTCCCTATGCTTTACTATGGGAATGAAATACCATGTCGATTCATTTACTTCGTGTGAAGGATTTCTAGAAAAACCAAGTGTTTCCATCTATATCTGCGTGAATTAAGTAAACTAGCACCTTTTTTTAAAGAAAGACCTGAAATTAAATGATTTTTTTCCAGAAAAATCACTCCAATGCTTTACTATGGGAATATGACCTCATATGGAATATCAATTTTATTTTCGAGGATTTCGTTAAAAACAAAGTGTTTTCTATTAAATCTAGGTTAGATACGTTATTTGGCTAATTTTTGTCGAGAAATAATGGATAGTAATTGAGTTATTGAAGAAAGAATTATTTCAATGCTTATCTATGGAACACAAAACGACACTAGAAGTTTTCTTAACATATTATCATCAAATTTTCAGCAGACATTAATTTTAATAAGACACTGATTTTCCTTGTCTCCTATGGGAATCCTCCCTATACTTTACTATGGGAATGTAATACCATGTCGATTCACTTACTTCATATGAACGATTTCTATAAAAACCAAGTGTTTCCATCTATATCTGCGTGAATTAAGTAAACTAGCACCTTTTTTTAAAGAAAGACCTGAAATTAAATGATTTTTTTCCAGAAAAATCACTCCAATGCTTTTACTATGGGAATATGACCTCATATGGAATTTCAATTTTATTTTCAAGGATTTCGTTAAAGTCGAAGTGTTTTCCAGTTTACCTACGTGAATAAAGTAAATCTACCAGAATTTGTCGAGAAAGAACGGAAATTAAGTGAGTTTTTTCGAGCACAATTCAACCCTATGCTTTCCTGTGGGAATCCTCCCTATGCTTTACTATGGGAATGAAATACCATGTCGATTCACTTACTTCATGTGAAGGATTTCTATAAAAACCAAGTGTTTCCATCTATATCTGCGTGAATTAAGTAAACTAGCCCCTTTTTTTAAAGAACGACCTGAAATTAAATGATTTTTTTCCAGAAAAATCACTCCAATGCTTTACTATGGGAATATGACCTCATATGGAATATCAATTTTATTTTCAAGGATTTCGTTAAAGTCGAAGTGTTTACCAGTTTATCTACGTGAATAAAGTAAATCTACCAGATTTTGTAGAGAAAGAACGGAAATTAAGTGAGTTTTTTCGGGCAGAATTCAACCCTATGCTTTCCTATGGGAATCCTCCCTATGCTTTACTATGGGAATAAAATACCATGTCGATTCACTTACTTCATGTGAAGGATTTCTATAAAAAACATGTGTTTCCATCTATATCTGCGTGAATTAAGTAAACTAGCCCCTTTTTTTAAAGAACGACCTGAAATTAAATGATTTTTTCCAGAAAAATCACTCCAATGCTTTACTATGGGAATATGACCTCATATGGAATATCAATTTTATTTTCAAGGATTTCGTTAAAGTCGAAGTGTTTACCAGTTTATCTACGTGAATAAAGTAAATCTACCAGATGTTGTAGAGAAAGAACGGAAATTAAGTGAGTTTTTTCGAGCAGAATTCATCCCTATGCTTTCCTATGGGAATCCTCCCTATGCTTTACTATGGGAATGAAATACCATGTCGATTCATTTACTTCGTGTGAAGGATTTCTATAAAAACCAAGTGTTTCCATCTATATCTGCGTGAGTTAAGTAAACTAGCACCTTTTTTAAAGAAAGACCTGAAATTAAATGATTTTTTTCAGAAAAATCACTCCAATGCTTTACTATGGGAACATGACCTCATATGGAATATCAATTTTATTTTCGAGGATTTCGTTAAAAACAAAGTGTTTTCTATTAAATCTAGGTTAGATACGTTATTTGGCTAATTTTTGTCGAGAAATAATGGATAGTAATTGAGTTATTGAAGAAAGAATTATTTCAATGCTTATCTATGGAACACAAAACGACACTAGAAAAAGTGCAGCATTTTCTAAACTTTCGAACGAAAATCTTTGATTTTGCCATTTTTGACTCCAATCTCATCTGAAATAGTATTCAAGGATTTCGATCATAAAACTGAATAAACATGTAATATAGCATATTTATACGTAAATTAACATATTATCATCAAATTTTCAGCAGAAATTAATTTTAATAAGACACTGATTTTCCTTGTCTCCTATGGGAATCCTCCCTATACTTTACTATGGGAATGTAATACCATGTCGATTCACTTACTTCATATGAAGGATTTCTATAAAAACCAAGTGTTTCCATCTATATCTGCGTGAATTAAGTAAACTAGCACCTTTTTTTAAAGAAAGACCTGAAATTAAATGATTTTTTTCCAGAAAAATCACTCCAATGCTTTTACTATGGGAATATGACCTCATATGGAATTTCAATTTTATTTTCAAGGATTTCGTTAAAGTCGAAGTGTTTTCCAGTTTACCTACGTGAATAAAGTAAATCTACCAGATTTTGTAGAGAAAGAACGGAAATTAAGTGAGTTTTTTCGGGCAGAATTCAACCCTATGCTTTCCTATGGGAATCCTCCCTATGCTTTACTATGGGAATAAAATACCATGTCGATTCACTTACTTCATATGAAGGATTTCTATAAAAAACATGTGTTTCCATCTATATCTGCGTGAATTAAGTAAACTAGCCCCTTTTTTTAAAGAACGACCTGAAATTAAATGATTTTTTTCCAGAAAAATCACTCCAATGCTTTACTATGGGAATATGACCTCATATGGAATATCAATTTTATTTTCGAGGATTTCGTTAAAAACAAAGTGTTTTCTATTAAATCTAGGTTAGATACGTTATTTGGCTAATTTTTGTCGAGAAATAATGGATAGTAATTGAGTTATTGAAGAAAGAATTATTTCAATGCTTATCTATGGAACACAAAACGACACTAGAAAAATTGCAGCATTTTCTAAACTTTCGAACGAAAATCTTTGATTTTGCCATTTTTGACTCCAATCTCATCTGAAATAGTATTCAAGGATTTCGATCATAAAACTGATTAAACATGTAATATAGCATATTTATACGTAAATTAACATATTATCATCAAATTTTCAGCAGAAATTAATTTTAATAAGACACTGATTTTCCTTGTCTCCTATGGGAATCCTCCCTATACTTTACTATGGGAATGTAATACCATGTCGATTCACTTACTTCATATGAAGGATTTCTATAAAAACCAAGTGTTTCCATCTATATCTGCGTGAATTAAGTAAACTAGCACCTTTTTTTAAAGAAAGACCTGAAATTAAATGATTTTTTTCCAGAAAAATCACTCCAATGCTTTTACTATGGGAATATGACCTCATATGGAATTTCAATTTTATTTTCAAGGATTTCGTTAAAGTCGAAGTGTTTTCCAGTTTACCTACGTGAATAAAGTAAATCTACCAGATTTTGTAGAGAAAGAACGGAAATTAAGTGAGTTTTTTCGGGCAGAATTCAACCCTATGCTTTCCTATGGGAATCCTCCCTATGCTTTACTATGGGAATAAAATACCATGTCGATTCACTTACTTCATATGAAGGATTTCTATAAAAAACATGTGTTTCCATCTATATCTGCGTGAATTAAGTAAACTAGCCCCTTTTTTTAAAGAACGACCTGAAATTAAATGATTTTTTTCCAGAAAAATCACTCCAATGCTTTACTATGGGAATATGACCTCATATGGAATATCAATTTTATTTTCGAGGATTTCGTTAAAAACAAAGTGTTTTCTATTAAATCTAGGTTAGATACGTTATTTGGCTAATTTTTGTCGAGAAATAATGGATAGTAATTGAGTTATTGAAGAAAGAATTATTTCAATGCTTATCTATGGAACACAAAACGACACTAGAAAAAGTGCAGCATTTTCTAAACTTTCGAACGAAAATCTTTGATTTTGCCATTTTTGACTCCAATCTCATCTGAAATAGTATTCAAGGATTTCGATCATAAAACTGATTAAACATGTAATATAGCATATTTATACGTAAATTAACATATTATCATCAAATTTTCAGCAGAAATTAATTTTAATAAGACACTGATTTTCCTTGTCTCCTATGGGAATCCTCCCTATACTTTACTATGGGAATGTAATACCATGTCGATTCACTTACTTCATATGAAGGATTTCTATAAAAACCAAGTGTTTCCATCTATATCTGCGTGAATTAAGTAAACTAGCACCTTTTTTTAAAGAAAGACCTGAAATTAGATGATTTTTTTCCAGAAAAATCACTCCAATGCTTTTACTATGGGAATATGACCTCATATGGAATTTCAATTTTATTTTCAAGGATTTCGTTAAAGTCGAAGTGTTTTCCAGTTTATCTACGTGAATAAAGTAAATTCACCAGATTTTGTAGAGAAAGAACGGAAATTAAGTGAGTTTTTTCGGGCAGAATTCAACCCTATGCTTTCCTATGGGAATCCTCCCTATGCTTTACTATGGGAATGAAATACCATGTCGATTCACTTACTTCATGTGAAGGATTTCTATAAAAACCAAGTGTTTCCATCTATATCTCCGTGAATTAAGTAAACTAGCCCCTTTTTTTAAAGAACGACCTGAAATTAAATGATTTTTTTCCAGAAAAATCACTCCAATGCTTTTACTATGGGAATATGACCTCATATGGAATTTCAATTTTATTTTCAAGGATTTCGTTAAAGTCGAAGTGTTTTCCAGTTTATCTACGTGAATAAAGTAAATACACCAGATTTTGTAGAGAAAGAACGGAAATTAAGTGAGTTTTTTCGGGCAGAATTCAACCCTATGCTTTCCTATGGGAATCCTCCCTATGCTTTACTATGGGAATGAAATACCATGTCGATTCACTTACTTCATGTGAAGGATTTCTATAAAAACCAAGTGTTTCCATCTATATCTCCGTGAATTAAGTAAACTAGCCCCTTTTTTTAAAGAACGACCTGAAATTAAATGATTTTTTTCCAGAAAAATCACTCCAATGCTTTACTATGGGAATATGACCTCATATGGAATATCAATTTTATTTTCAAGGATTTCGTTAAAGTCGAAGTGTTTACCAGTTTATCTACGTGAATAAAGTAAATCTACCAGATTTTGTAGAGAAAGAACGGAAATTAAGTGAGTTTTTTCGAGCACAATTCATCCCTATGCTTTCCTATGGGAATCCTCCCTATGCTTTACTATGGGAATGAAATACCATGTCGATTCATTTACTTCGTGTGAAGGATTTCTAGAAAAACCAAGTGTTGCCATCTATATCTGCGTGAATTAAGTAAACTAGCACCTTTTTTTAAAGAAAGACCTGAAATTAAATGATTTTTTTCCAGAAAAATCACTCCAATGCTTTACTATGGGAATATGACCTCATATGGAATATCAATTTTATTTTCGAGGATTTCGTTAAAAACAAAGTGTTTTCTATTAAATCTAGGTTAGATACGTTATTTGGCTAATTTTTGTCGAGAAATAATGGATAGTAATTGAGTTATTGAAGAAAGAATTATTTCAATGCTTATCTATGGAACACAAAACGACACTAGAAAAAGTGCAGCATTTTCTAAACTTTCGAACGAAAATCTTTGATTTTGCCATTTTTGACTCCAATCTCATCTGAAATAGTATTCAAGGATTTCGATCATAAAACTGAATAAACATGTAATATAGCATATTTATACGTAAATTAACATATTATCATCAAATTTTCAGCAGAAATTAATTTTAATAAGACACTGATTTTCCTTGTCTCCTATGGGAATCCTCCCTATACTTTACTATGGGAATGTAATACCATGTCGATTCACTTACTTCATATGAAGGATTTCTATAAAAACCAAGTGTTTCCATCTATATCTGCGTGAATTAAGTAAACTAGCACCTTTTTTTAAAGAAAGACCTGAAATTAAATGATTTTTTTCCAGAAAAATCACTCCAATGCTTTTACTATGGGAATATGACCTCATATGGAATTTCAATTTTATTTTCAAGGATTTCGTTAAAGTCGAAGTGTTTTCCAGTTTACCTACGTGAATAAAGTAAATCTACCAGAATTTGTCGAGAAAGAACGGAAATTAAGTGAGTTTTTTCGAGCACAATTCAACCCTATGCTTTCCTATGGGAATCCTCCCTATGCTTTACTATGGGAATGAAATACCATGTCGATTCACTTACTTCATGTGAAGGATTTCTATAAAAACCAAGTGTTTCCATCTATATCTGCGTGAATTAAGTAAACTAGCCCCTTTTTTTAAAGAACGACCTGAAATTAAATGATTTTTTTCCAGAAAAATCACTCCAATGCTTTACTATGGGAATATGACCTCATATGGAATATCAATTTTATTTTCAAGGATTTCGTTAAAGTCGAAGTGTTTACCAGTTTATCTACGTGAATAAAGTAAATCTACCAGATTTTGTAGAGAAAGAACGGAAATTAAGTGAGTTTTTTCGGGCAGAATTCAACCCTATGCTTTCCTATGGGAATCCTCCCTATGCTTTACTATGGGAATAAAATACCATGTCGATTCACTTACTTCATGTGAAGGATTTCTATAAAAAACATGTGTTTCCATCTATATCTGCGTGAATTAAGTAAACTAGCCCCTTTTTTTAAAGAACGACCTGAAATTAAATGATTTTTTCCAGAAAAATCACTCCAATGCTTTACTATGGGAATATGACCTCATATGGAATATCAATTTTATTTTCAAGGATTTCGTTAAAGTCGAAGTGTTTACCAGTTTATCTACGTGAATAAAGTAAATCTACCAGATGTTGTAGAGAAAGAACGGAAATTAAGTGAGTTTTTTCGAGCAGAATTCATCCCTATGCTTTCCTATGGGAATCCTCCCTATGCTTTACTATGGGAATGAAATACCATGTCGATTCATTTACTTCGTGTGAAGGATTTCTATAAAAACCAAGTGTTTCCATCTATATCTGCGTGAATTAAGTAAACTAGCACCTTTTTTAAAGAAAGACCTGAAATTAAATGATTTTTTTCAGAAAAATCACTCCAATGCTTTACTATGGGAACATGACCTCATATGGAATATCAATTTTATTTTCGAGGATTTCGTTAAAAACAAAGTGTTTTCTATTAAATCTAGGTTAGATACGTTATTTGGCTAATTTTTGTCGAGAAATAATGGATAGTAATTGAGTTATTGAAGAAAGAATTATTTCAATGCTTATCTATGGAACACAAAACGACACTAGAAAAAGTGCAGCATTTTCTAAACTTTCGAACGAAAATCTTTGATTTTGCCATTTTTGACTCCAATCTCATCTGAAATAGTATTCAAGGATTTCGATCATAAAACTGAATAAACATGTAATATAGCATATTTATACGTAAATTAACATATTATCATCAAATTTTCAGCAGAAATTAATTTTAATAAGACACTGATTTTCCTTGTCTCCTATGGGAATCCTCCCTATACTTTACTATGGGAATGTAATACCATGTCGATTCACTTACTTCATATGAAGGATTTCTATAAAAACCAAGTGTTTCCATCTATATCTGCGTGAATTAAGTAAACTAGCACCTTTTTTTAAAGAAAGACCTGAAATTAAATGATTTTTTTCCAGAAAAATCACTCCAATGCTTTTACTATGGGAATATGACCTCATATGGAATTTCAATTTTATTTTCAAGGATTTCGTTAAAGTCGAAGTGTTTTCCAGTTTACCTACGTGAATAAAGTAAATCTACCAGATTTTGTAGAGAAAGAACGGAAATTAAGTGAGTTTTTTCGGGCAGAATTCAACCCTATGCTTTCCTATGGGAATCCTCCCTATGCTTTACTATGGGAATAAAATACCATGTCGATTCACTTACTTCATATGAAGGATTTCTATAAAAAACATGTGTTTCCATCTATATCTGCGTGAATTAAGTAAACTAGCCCCTTTTTTTAAAGAACGACCTGAAATTAAATGATTTTTTTCCAGAAAAATCACTCCAATGCTTTACTATGGGAATATGACCTCATATGGAATATCAATTTTATTTTCGAGGATTTCGTTAAAAACAAAGTGTTTTCTATTAAATCTAGGTTAGATACGTTATTTGGCTAATTTTTGTCGAGAAATAATGGATAGTAATTGAGTTATTGAAGAAAGAATTATTTCAATGCTTATCTATGGAACACAAAACGACACTAGAAAAATTGCAGCATTTTCTAAACTTTCGAACGAAAATCTTTGATTTTGCCATTTTTGACTCCAATCTCATCTGAAATAGTATTCAAGGATTTCGATCATAAAACTGATTAAACATGTAATATAGCATATTTATACGTAAATTAACATATTATCATCAAATTTTCAGCAGAAATTAATTTTAATAAGACACTGATTTTCCTTGTCTCCTATGGGAATCCTCCCTATACTTTACTATGGGAATGTAATACCATGTCGATTCACTTACTTCATATGAAGGATTTCTATAAAAACCAAGTGTTTCCATCTATATCTGCGTGAATAAAGTAAACTAGCACCTTTTTTTAAAGAAAGACCTGAAATTAAATGATTTTTTTCCAGAAAAATCACTCCAATGCTTTTACTATGGGAATATGACCTCATATGGAATTTCAATTTTATTTTCAAGGATTTCGTTAAAGTCGAAGTGTTTTCCAGTTTACCTACGTGAATAAAGTAAATCTACCAGATTTTGTAGAGAAAGAACGGAAATTAAGTGAGTTTTTTCGGGCAGAATTCAACCCTATGCTTTCCTATGGGAATCCTCCCTATGCTTTACTATGGGAATAAAATACCATGTCGATTCACTTACTTCATGTGAAGGATTTCTATAAAAAACATGTGTTTCCATCTATATCTGCGTGAATTAAGTAAACTAGCCCCTTTTTTTAAAGAACGACCTGAAATTAAATGATTTTTTTCCAGAAAAATCACTCCAATGCTTTACTATGGGAATATGACCTCATATGGAATATCAATTTTATTTTCAAGGATTTCGATAAAGTCGAAGTGTTTACCAGTTTATCTACGTGAATAAAGTAAATCTACCAGATTTTGTAGAGAAAGAACGGAAATTAAGTGAGTTTTTTCGAGCACAATTCAACCCTATGCTTTCCTATGGGAATCCTCCCTATGCTTTACTATGGGAATAAAATACCATGTCGATTCACTTACTTCATATGAAGGATTTCTATAAAAAACATGTGTTTCCATCTATATCTGCGTGAATTAAGTAAACTAGCCCCTTTTTTTTAAAGAACGACCTGAAATTAAATGATTTTCTTCCAGAAAAATCACTCCAATGCTTTACTATGGGAATATGACCTCATATGGAATATCAATTTTATTTTCGAGGATTTCGTTAAAAACAAAGTGTTTTCTATTAAATCTAGGTTAGATACGTTATTTGGCTAATTTTTGTCGAGAAATAATGGATAGTAATTGAGTTATTGAAGAAAGAATTATTTCAATGCTTATCTATGGAACACAAAACGACACTAGAAAAAGTGCAGCATTTTCTAAACTTTCGAACGAAAATCTTTGATTTTGCCATTTTTGACTCCAATCTCATCTGAAATAGTATTCAAGGATTTCGATCATAAAACTGATTAAACATGTAATATAGCATATTTATACGTAAATTAACATATTATCATCAAATTTTCAGCAGAAATTAATTTTAATAAGACACTGATTTTCCTTGTCTCCTATGGGAATCCTCCCTATACTTTACTATGGGAATGTAATACCATGTCGATTCACTTACTTCATATGAAGGATTTCTATAAAAACCAAGTGTTTCCATCTATATCTGCGTGAATTAAGTAAACTAGCACCTTTTTTTAAAGAAAGACCTGAAATTAGATGATTTTTTTCCAGAAAAATCACTCCAATGCTTTTACTATGGGAATATGACCTCATATGGAATTTCAATTTTATTTTCAAGGATTTCGTTAAAGTCGAAGTGTTTTCCAGTTTATCTACGTGAATAAAGTAAATACACCAGATTTTGTAGAGAAAGAACGGAAATTAAGTGAGTTTTTTCGGGCAGAATTCAACCCTATGCTTTCCTATGGGAATCCTCCCTATGCTTTACTATGGGAATGAAATACCATGTCGATTCACTTACTTCATGTGAAGGATTTCTATAAAAACCAAGTGTTTCCATCTATATCTCCGTGAATTAAGTAAACTAGCCCCTTTTTTTAAAGAACGACCTGAAATTAAATGATTTTTTTCCAGAAAAATCACTCCAATGCTTTACTATGGGAATATGACCTCATATGGAATATCAATTTTATTTTCAAGGATTTCGTTAAAGTCGAAGTGTTTACCAGTTTATCTACGTGAATAAAGTAAATCTACCAGATTTTGTAGAGAAAGAACGGAAATTAAGTGAGTTTTTTCGAGCACAATTCATCCCTATGCTTTCCTATGGGAATCCTCCCTATGCTTTACTATGGGAATGAAATACCATGTCGATTCATTTACTTCGTGTGAAGGATTTCTAGAAAAACCAAGTGTTTCCATCTATATCTGCGTGAATTAAGTAAACTAGCACCTTTTTTTAAAGAAAGACCTGAAATTAAATGATTTTTTTCCAGAAAAATCACTCCAATGCTTTACTATGGGAATATGACCTCATATGGAATATCAATTTTATTTTCGAGGATTTCGTTAAAAACAAAGTGTTTTCTATTAAATCTAGGTTAGATACGTTATTTGGCTAATTTTTGTCGAGAAATAATGGATAGTAATTGAGTTATTGAAGAAAGAAT
>NW_028328425.1:0-20222 GCF_048544385.1 Mastigoproctus giganteus
CTCCACTCATCCTAGCTTATAATAACTCCTGAATTTCTGTTTCTTAGATGCAGATACTTGCATTTAGAAGCATTAAAGTTCAGTTACCATTTTTCAGACCATTTGGGCAACTGATCTAAGTCATTTTTTAGCAAAATGTCTGGTCAATGTGCCTTACCCCTCCTGTTAATACCATCTTAGTATTAATATTAATATTATAATGGCTAGTGAGCAAAGGTAAAGAAAGCCAACTCGAGAACAACAGGAAACTTTGGGAAACTTTTAGTGGTCAAACACATTTCCCAGTACTGCAGCTTCTCCCTGCATTCTCGGTAAACAGATGGTGCATGTTATCGGTAATGGCAGTAGAAGTTGATGACAATGTATTGATTCGTTTTTTTTTTTTTTTTCACTATTAAAAGCAGATTATTGGAGTTCATGAGTGTAAGGTACCCGTAAGTAAATTTCACGGCTGAAATTTACTTACAGGTACACTCTCCAGATTGCCTCAGTCTTAGGGTGGTTATCCGCCCCCTCACTGTTTTAATCCAATAGGAAAACAACTTCTACTGCAACTACCGATAACACGCAATGTCTGTAGAAGTCATTTTCGTATCAGATTAAAACAGCGGGAAGGGGGGATAAACACCCTAAGACTGAGGCAGTCCGGAGGGTGTACCCATAAGTAAATTTCAGCCCACTCGTGAACTCTGATAATCTGCTTTTAATAATAAGAAAAAAAGCTAATCAATACATCTTTATTGACTTCTACTGCCACTACCGATAACATGCACCATCTGTTTACCGAGAATGCAGGGAGAAGCTGCGGTTCCGGAACATGCTTTTGACAGGTAAAAGTTTCCTGTAGTTCTCGTGTTGGCTTTCTTTACCTTAGCTGGCTAGTGATATAAGGAAGCAAACTTTTTCTATATCTGCCATAAAAAAATGGTGAAAATTTTCTGTTGTTCGTACCTTTCTTGTGCCAAGAAGTGGCCATCCAGTTTTGCTTTGAACTTTACAACTCTGATTTGACAATTATGGCAGACAATTCATTCAAATGGTCAACAACATACTTCCCAAAAGTAAACTGTATGAGATCCATCTTTGTTAACCTATAAAGAAACCAGTGAAATTTTACAAGTTACCCCCTTCCTGCCTTAAGTCATCAGTAAAATTTGACAACTTCTCTTCTGCTTAATGACCTTGTGCTCTGTCATTACCGATGAATCTTTAGTATGTGGCTAGTTAACATTAGTTTATCATTATTATCTTTAAATTTTTCCTAGATTTCTGAGGGATGTAGTTGCTGCAAACCTGTTTAGATCTGGTGAATGTATTGGAGGGTTCTTGGTGGTGAAAGTTTAATATTTAGGAATTGTCACTCAACACATTCAGAAAATTCATAGCTCTTTTCATGAAAGCATAATCAAGTACAGTGGATTCCGGTTATTTGGGCCACCAGTTAATCGGGGCAGCTGTTTATTTGGGGCAAATCTTAAAAAACAGAAACCAATCGAGAAAATAGCCAGGGTTTACTTCGCTTAATTGGGACAGCATGCCGTTTAATCGGAGCAGGAGACCGCAGCACTGGAGATTACCCTACGATTGTCTCCAATGGTACCACATGGTTCGGTCGAAATTCTGGAGGTCACAACCATAAAACAATAAAAACAATTAGCAGTCACCTGTTTATTGGGCTTTTGTGTTAGTGAAATCTATCATAAATAGACAGTAAACTCGATCTTACTGAATTTGCGATAATACCAACAACTGGAATTCTGTGGGTTATTATGGTGAAATGTGTTTACACTTCCATGAAATCTTCAATCATATAAAAAAATTAATTTTCAGATCTTCTCTTCATTCGTATTTTTAAAGCTTTGTAACTCGTTACTTGGTTCTCACTTGCGCGTATCGTGTTACTTGCAATTTGTGTGTGCCGTGTTCTTTGTTATTGATTGCTTATCTTTTTACTGTTTTAAATTTTAACCCCCACCCACAAATGTCAATGAACAGAAATGTCAACTAGTTCTTATGTACATATTACAGTACGTATTAATTATTCCAATTATCACATATATTCTTCAGATTTTCATGTATTTTTTAATTGGTAAGGTAATAAAGGGTAAATTTCTGCTTAATATATCTTTGCTTTTAGAATCACTGTTTAATAGAATTAAAATTCGATTCACAAACGTGATCACAATGACCGGCACTTACTGCACATTGTATAGTGAACGGTACTTTACTATGTTGAGTTCGTTGTAACGTGATTTGATTGTACAGTGAACCAATTATAAAAAAAGGGGGATACATTGTATTTTTAACTATTTATGTGAAACTTCGGATAATTGGGGCAGCCGCTTAATCGGGCCAAAATGCACTAGTCCCGATGTGTCCCAAATAACCGGAATGGACTGTATATAAAAGAAAAATTTAATTACTGGGCTGGTCCATTTTGGTTACACTGTTGTTTGAAATTATATGCAGAAAATTACATGTACAACCATAACAAAAAAAATTGAAACAAAGCATGTTTTATTATCGACTGTTATATAGACATGTTAGTTTAAGCATATGTATGTTTCTTTCACTAACTCTGCTAACAACTGTTGCATATTATGACAGTGCTTAGCAGAGTGGGAGGAGACATTTCTGTTTTTAATTCCTGCAGCTCAGACTGCTCTGAGATGGATAATAGATGATACTCACATCAACCACATCACTTTTAACTTCAAAATTTTCTAGTTGTACGAATGGGCTGCATAATTCGAATAATCATGAGGCGGGTTTATTTGAGAAAAGACCACCATGTCCAGAGTCCAACTAATTTTTAACACTATTAAGTGGTACCTTGATTAGATCCATACCTGATAATTTTCACTCATTTAGTAAAGGCAGAATTTGAATTTCTTCAGAACCTGAGGAATTCTTAAAAGATCTCTTTGACTGAGGCTGTTGTTAGCTGGTTTGAGGAAGAGGAAGTAGAATTTCCTTGGTTGAGTTAATTGAACAATCTTTATATGTGGTTACTAAACCATTTTCATGAACGGTCCATCTAGAACAAACTGATCAGCAGTCTTGTCTTTTCACTAAAATATAATTACCACATTCAATTTTGTAAAATTTTTCCAAGTTATTCTGCATTTTTAGTACTTTGCAATTGTCAGTCTTATTGTTGGAATAAGTAGTTATACTATTTTGCATGTACCACGAGGCTTGTTCCTGAATCCCCACGATGGCTGTTGATACACCAAAAGTATGAAGAAGCCAAATTAAAGCTACAGCACATTGCCAAGAAAAACAAATCTGAAGTAAAAGCTATTGATAACAAGCTGGAAAAATTATATCATTACTTTAAAAAGGTGAGTAATGATATTTTTAAATCAAATCTATGTACTAGAATTTAAATGTTAACTTGATTGTTAAGATGGAATATTCTTATAGAATGCAGAGCTAGTTTTACAGACTAGAAGGTATAAATCCCCCCCCCCCTCCCCTCCAGGCCAGCTTCTCCAGATCAAATGAAACCAGCCATTCATTTTCCACTTATTTTTATGAATGTAAAAAATTATGTATATACAATAAAAACATATAACAAAATATTTTTAATACAATTAATACAGATCACTAGTTAGGTTGTTGTATATGTAAGCACCATACTAACAATAGGCAAGCCACTAATACTTGTATAATACTGAATAGCCTAAGTTTTGCCAATGATCACCAGCCAATAAAGCAACAAACTAAACAACAAAATTAAGTTTGTAATGTATGGAATATTGCATCTTGCCACAGGCCCGAGTTAACTTTAAATGATATGACTCTTATTACATGATAAAAGAGATGAGGAAATCCCAGAGCTTTTCTCTGGAGACTAAAAATAATTTTAGCCACTTTAAGTCTGTTAACAAGAGTGATGGTATTGGACTGTGTGATGAGAGTCATTTACCACTCAATGTAGTATTGTCTAATGTCATAGTCTCAGCCTTTCTTTTGTGTGGTGTGAATGTCCACCTTAATCTTGCATCCCTACTTGCATTTGTTTATATCTGGCTTGGTTAAGGTCTGAAAATACAATGCTGGAGCCATTTCCTCCAGCTCTGTATTTTTAGACCTTGAATATCAGGGATATACCCTATTGTTATTAACATTTCCACCATTATGAGGGTGTAAACAGAGTATTTAGTTGTTGCAGAATGACCATACTTTTTCAAAGTTTCCACTCTTTTTGAATCCTGCTGTTGACTCGTTAGTCAAAAAAAAAATTACTGAGAAATCCTTGTATTTTATTTTGTTGGGAAATTCCCATGTTATGTTCTGTGCTATTGCATTTGTACTTGTTGAACTTGTGGAAAAACCTAGATTTCAAAGTTTTATTACTATTGGATAGCACACCAGGCCATCCAAAAGATTTAAGTCATCCAAACGTGAAGTTATGCTCTTACCACCATAGTAGTACTGGGTTAATACAACTTCTTTTGGCACCTCCGTAGCCAGGTGGGAAGGAACAGCAGTGCGTAGCACATGCTTCTTGATTAGACTGGGGTTCGAGCCCGTCACCACCAAATATGGAGGATGCGGAAAGGTCAGGGAATGACCACCGCATATTCCCAGAGCAATATGGCCTTAGTTGCTAATGCTCCTAAAAATCAAATAACAGCTTCTTTCGCTGACCGGGCTAGCCAGGTGGATAAAGTGCCTGCCTGGTAACCCAAGGGTTGCGGGTTTGAATCCTGCCTCGGGCTTGGATCAGAGTAAATGCAAAAACTTTGGGAGGTGCATTATGGCCACAGAAGCCGATGTGCCAACAACTAACAAAAAAAAACAACTTCTTTCATTCAGCCATTAGATCAAGGCATTATATCCACCTTTAAAACTCATTCCATCAGAAAATCGTTACAATGGATTTTGGAAAAAATTGATTCTGAATCTATTGAAGTAATGAAGGCATGGAAATGTTTTTCAATTTTGGACTGTATCGGAATCATAGCTTTATCGCTCAAAGAAGTAAAACTGTCAATGTTAAATGTGTGTGGAAAAATGTATGGCCAGAGTCAGTTCGTTCAGGAAATATAGTTGAACCGGCAGAAAACGGAATTGGTGCGATAGCAGAACTTGCTACGTCGGTATGAGGGGAAGGTTTTGATGATATGACTGCTGAAGTCATAGCACAGTTGATAGAATCGCCATCCTCCCCGCACTGGCTGGAAAAGATTCAAGTTTGAATCCCGTCGATGAAGGGAGGAATGTTTTTATGTGTCTTTTTCACAACATGGCTGAGTTAGTTGGCCGAGGGTAGCATAGATTTTTCTCCCAAAACTCGGTTTTTCGTCCAGCAAAACAGAAAATCGACCTCAGGACACATGCAATTTATGGCGCCTCCGTAGCCAGGTGGGAAGGAGCAGCAGTGCGTAGCACACGCTTCTTGATTAGATCGGGGTTCGAGCCCGTCACCACCAAATACGGAGGATGCGGAAAGGTCATTCAGGGAATGACCACCGCATATCCCGGAGCAATATGGCCTTAGTTGCTAATGCTCCTAAAAACCAAATAACAACAACAACAACATGAAATTTATAGACAATATACACGGAGTAACACGCCTTAGTCGCTGATGCTCCTAAAAAAATTTAATAAGATATGATTACTGAAGACATTCAAGAATTTGTATTTGATTATAAATAACTTCCACATGAGGCATTATCTGATGGAAAAGTTCTAACCAGAACTCGAATTTTTCATTACTCAAGATGTGCAAAATTCCAGTTGCTTCTGAAATTGTCTTATCTGCATTTGCTGTCACTTGTAGTTCCTCCATGCACTATTTTAAGGATTCAAAATTTTCATAAATGCTGTTCATGGTGCATATATTGAAGTTCCATCTTGTAGAAGAAGGTCGGGAAACATGGCTGTCCATATGCTTTCTGAGAACAGAGAGATGCTGTGGTGATCTCGAGAAAAATGTTGGTATCGACATGAGGTTCGAAAGGAATATTCTTGAATCTCGGGTACTACTTTCTGCATTTCTCATCATCAGATTCAGTTGGTATGCATAGCAGTGAATAAAATATGCATTTTTGTACACTTCTTTTATTTTAGCCTGAACTCCCCCTTTCTTGCCTTTCATCACACTTGCGCCATCAAATGTCTGAGCAACCAGTTTTTGAGTATTTCCTTTGAGGATTATGTTTAAATGATCTAGAATGCACTTTGATATTCCATCTGGCATTTGGTTTTCCAGTTGTTGTTATTTGGTTTTAGGAGCATTAGCAACTAAGTCCATATTGCTCCGGGATATGCAACGGTCATTCCCTGACCTTTCCGCATCCTCCGTATTTGGTGGTGACGGGCTCGAACCCCGGTCTAATCAAGAAGCGTGTTGGTTTTCCAGAGTGAAAAAAAAAACCCAAAAACGTTCAAAAAATGTCTCCATTCAGCTCATATCTCAGAACAATTACCATATGTATATGTTTTGAAACATCTGTTGTGTCATCAACCATGACAGCTACGAACTTTATTTTATTTCATCCCAGCGTATTTGCAGCAAACAGTCAAGATTCTGAATAGTTTTTGAAATGCCTTTAAATGCTGCATTACTTTCTAAATGGTTCTTTAAATTGGAATATAATGTACAGGTGAAGTTTATTAATCCTCTGAATACACCTGGATTTTTAGAATCGTCTTTTTCGTCATGTCCACCTAAAGGAATTTTAAACTGTCCACAAAATTTAATGCACTCTATTAATTTAGATAATACCTCACAATTCTTGGTAACTTTTCTGTGATGTTTGCAGTTCGAAATTCTGTAGGCCTCACTAAGCTGTTCTTTAATATTTACACTTCTTAAAAGCGATAGTGAAATCACATTATCAATATGTTTCTTCAAACTCTCATGTTTTAGAGTTTTTCTTTCATTCTGTTTATGTTTATAAAGCCACTTTTTGTCAACGTTAAGTTACCTCTGAACAATAAACATGGAAAACAAAACAATGCATTTTTAAGAACCCAGGGGGCTCACATCTGGTGAGTATGGGCTTGGCACACCCAGGGTCCTGAGCTGGATATCATCATTCTTCTCTTTCTTGGTGATTCCCTTCTACTTTTGACTCTCTCTCTCTCTCAGAGTAACTCGGGAACTTTTTTTTTCCTGGTGCAGCATAAGCCTCAGGCTTCCTTGCACCATATGGCTATTAATAATAATAATAATAATAACTTCACAACCACAAAGCCAACTTTTCCTTTGGTACCATTCAGTTTTAAAACTGCAAATATATTTCTTATTATTACTTATTCCCCGCAGAGAAATTTGAATCTTTGGTGTGGGGCAGCCTTCTTTTTTAATCGCATTTTTTTCTTGGAGAGATTGTGAAATCTCTCCAAGAAAAAACTAATTGTGAAAAACTAAGTTGCTGAAGTTTATTCACTGTCACACGATTTACTCCATTGAAAAGCATGGAGGCCATGATCAAATCAAATTTCACAAAATTGTGTTTCATAGAAATAATGTTTTACTTACACATCACCTCATAATATAACTTCAACTTACCAAGTTCAAGCTCAATTCGCAATTAAGCTGTAATCACATAATTACACTGTTGAATGTTGAGTATTGACTTAACACTGATATTATTTAGTTACTTAATGGGAATTCGGGCAAATAACAAAAAGACACCGACATTGTGGCTACACACCCATCATGGTCAACGATGAATGTTTGTTGTTTGTTTGTTATTTGGTTTTTAGGAGCATTAGCAACTAAGGCCATATTGCTCTGGGAATATGTGGTGGTCATTCCCTGACCTTTCCGCATCCTCTGTATTTGGTGGTGATGGGCTTGAACCCCAGTCTAATCAAGAAGTGTGTGCTACGCACTGCTGCTCCTTCCCACCTGGCTACAGAGGTGCCTTCAACGATGAAATCTGCACTGCACTCTTTACAGCGACTTTGATTTGTATCACCTATAAAAAATGTATATTGGCAAGTTGCCAATATGCTGGTTGCCAATGGCAACCAACCAGATATTCGCTGGAATGCAAAATGTGTCACTGCTTGGCACACAGTGAGGCCTACGGTTAATTAAACTTCAAAGTTGGAAACAATTTAATGTTTTTATTTGTTTATTATTGAAATGATTACTGGAAATAGAGGATATGCATACTATATGTGGGTCCTGTTAATAAAAATATTCATTGTGTTGCATTGTTCTTCACAAAATTTCATATAACTCCGTTCACTGTATATCTAGATTTAATACTGGGGGTGCTGCAGTGCCTATGAACGAGCCGCCCTTACCTGGGCCATTGCTGAAATAGGATCATGTGGGATCTTCCTAGGTGAAATCTGTTATTTTTTGTGTGTGAAAAATGGATGGGAAAAAATGGTACTATGATAGCCTCATACACCCTGAATGGGTAAACTTTTTTTAACTGATTTTTTGTGTAGTAATTTAGATATTTGATTGCCACTAAAAAAAAGTCACAAAAGTATCACAAACTTCTTATCATACACTCTTGGAGGTTTACGGATGCCTTGCTACTTCCAGTTTTTGAGGTCTCCAGACATAATAAAAAAAAATGAAGATATATGAAAGCAAAATAAGGTACAAAAAAGTAATATAAAAAAATTATTATTTAATAAGAATATTATTCCTTCTTATTTAAATAGGATTTTATTTAATAAGACACACCCCAGTTGGTTTTGTATCTTATTAATATGTTAAGCTAAGAACACGATGTAGCCAGTTCTTCTCTTTCTAGTTTAGAACCAGTGTATAATATGACTTTTAATCACCACATATCAGGTTATATTGCTGTGTAATAAACTGAGGGTTGATGGGTTTCATTTAGTCTGGTCGTGTCTCTTCCAATGAATATATTAATGAGTAAGAAAGAACAAACACAAAGGAATGTGCTATATTCATTTGTGTTTTGTTCAGCCCTTTAGAAAACATGCTGTCGATTCTATACAAAAAGAAAATAAATAAAAAAGCTTAAAAATTAAAACTCTATTAGAATTATATCATTGTTGGTATATAAAATATATTGCACCTTCCTTCTGAGTACTGGTTTCTCACTTATAGTTTATTTTGGCTTATATTTTGTCATTCCTTGAATTAGTGTATTTTTAAATAACAGGATTGCTTTTACTATATATACTTTTTACTATTGTATTCAGTAAATGTCAACATAAACAACATCATTGACAGGTGCCAAATTTTTAAAACTGTTTCTTGCTTTGTTTTTTATAAAAATTTTGAGTATCAAATGCACTATAGCATGGGTGGCCAACTTAATTTGTGATGCGAGCTACTTTTTTTCTTCAAAATGTGCCGCAATCTACATCTCAAGAATTTCATTACACATGGTTAAAAAAGTTAATCAACACATATTGAAAAATGTTGTTGTTTATAAATTTTAAAATTAAATGCAATTCAGAATTCTTATTTTAAATTCATACGTATTTAAATTTTTAATTTATGTGAAGTTTGTGTCTTCATGTCATCTGCCATGCTTTCAAAATGGGGGATATACTGTGATAAGGCCAAACATAAAGAATCTTATGCATACAAGTCCGTAAGAGTAGAGCGATTCTTCGTCTTTGTTTGTTTCAGATACTTTTGAAAAGGCCGATTCACATAGATTTGTGGAACTAAAACAGGAATTTAAAAGTTCACTGCATTTTTTTATGGTTGGGTGCTTTTCTCGACAAACATATTTCCAAAAGTCTTTTTTTGACGATCTGGCTTTTAGCAAGATATCATTTTGCAATGTAATAATTTCATTTTCATGTAATATTTTCTCCATGTGAAAAATCTCGGTGATTTTTTTCTGCAATTTGTTTTGTATCTAAGTTGACATTAAATGGATAAATATATTGAACGATGTCTTCAATTGCTTTAAAATCACTGAATCTGGTTTCAAAATCATCCATCCACAACGTTCTCAATTTCAGAAACATATTTCTCAATATTAAATTCAGAAACAGGATAATTTTGCAAATGATCATGCATATTTGCAAAATGATCAAATTTTTTTTCTTTGAGATCCTTAGCCATTGCCAAAAATTAATATTTATATGCAGAAATACTACTAATCGTGTCACCCACATTTTTATTTTTTCCATGTAATTCCAAATTTAGATCACTTAACTTACTGGTAAAATCTGCCAAAAAAAGCCAGATCGCACAACCACTCCATACCTTGTAGCTGCTGATAATCATCTCCCCAAAAAAAATTTGATCAACAATTTTTTAAATTTCATTCAGCAAATTTCAAAATCTCTGTAGAGGCTTACTCCGACTCAGCCACCTCACTTCTGTTTGTAATATCAGAGCTGGTTCATTTTCATCAAGTTGCATTTTGAAAAGTCTCCTTTGAAGAGATTGTCCTCTGATGAAATTCACAATTTTGAAAGCTATATCCATAACATTTGTAGTATTTAATCTTTTGCTGGCTAACACTTGTTGGTGGATGATACAGTGGTAATCAAAAAATCTCGGAATTCATCATCCTTTCGGCACAATGCAATGAATATGGTTGCCAACTGTTTGTTGTTTGTTATTAGGTTTTTAGGAGCATTAGCAACTAAGGCCATATTGCTCCAGATATTTATTCACTTATATGTGTTAGGTATGCGCATCATCATTCATTTTCAATCCACTGCAGGATGAAGGCCTCTCCAGCAACTTTCCAGTTCCTTGTATGTGCATAATACTTAGTGGAGTCCCTCTGGGTTCAGTATTGGGTCCATTATTGTTTTCTGTATTTATAAATGATATTGATGATGGTATATCAAGCTTAATGTCCAAGTTTGCAGATGATACAAAGGTTGGCAGGGTTGTTAATAACACTAATGACATTATGCTGCTGCAACAGGATCTGTAAAGGTTGAGCAGATGGGCTGAGAGGTGGCAAATGAAGTTTAACATTGACAAATGTAAAGTACTACATATGGGAAACAGCAACCCCAGAGCAACGTATCAACTCTGTGGTACTACACTGACAGTGGTAGAGAATGAAAAGGACCTGGGGGTGGTTGTGCAGGCAGATATGAAGTTCTCTAAGCAGTGCAGATGGGCTGCAAGAGTAGCTCATGGTGTATTATCAATGATATATAGGAATTTTTCTAGCAGGGATAAGGAGGTGATTATTCCCTTGTATAAGGCAATGGTCAGACTACACCTAGAGTACTGTTTACAGGCCTGGAGACCTCATTTCAAGAAGGATGTAGAGCTGCTGGAACGAGTACAGAGAAGGGCAACAAGAGTAGTGAATGGAACAAAGGGGTGCTCTTACGAAGAAAGGCTTAAGTTTTGCAAATTACAGTGTCTGGAGACTAGGCACCAGCGAGGTGATCTGATAGAGGTGTATAAAGCCTTGAATAGTTTGAGCATGCTCAATGCTGATGGGATTCTCCCTCTTGCTCAGAATAATTAGCATTAGCATTAGCATTAGCAGAGGCATATGATGCAAGAAAGCAAGCTTATTCAGCATCAGCCAAAAAAAACAAAAAAAAAAAAAAAAAACCCACTCCCATTTCACCCCTCCGTTCGTTCGAAATACCTGTCCAGTTTTTAAATTTGTTTAGGCTATCAACTTCAACAACAAGTGATGGAAGTCGGTTCCACCAACCAACCACCCGCTGGCCAAAGGCAAATTTCCGCACATCTATCCGACATCCGTCCTTCCTCAATTTGAATTTATGCCCTCTGAGGTGATTATTCTGAGAAAGATGAAGAATCCCATTGGCATTGAGCATGCTCAAACCATTCAAAGCCTTATACACCTCTATCAGATCACCTCGCCGGTGCCTAGTCTCCAGACTCTGTAATTTGCAAAACTTAAGCCTTTCTTCGTAAGAGCAACCCTTTGTTCCATTTACTAATCTTGTTACCCTTCTCTGTACCCGTTCCAGCAGCTCTACATCCTTCTTGAAATGAGGCCTCCAGACCTGTATTCAGTACTCAAGATGTGGCCTTACCATTGCCTTATACAAGGGAATAATCACCTCCTTATCCCTGCTAGAAAAATTCCTGTATATCATTGACAAGACACCATGAGCTACTCTTGCAGCTCGTCTGCACTGCTCAGAGAACTTCATATCTGCCTGCACAATTACCCCCAGGTCCTTTTCATTCTCCACCACTGTCAGTGTAGTACCGCAGAGTTGATACGTTGCTCTGGGGTTACTGTTTCCCATATGCAGCACTTTACATTTGTCGATGTTAAACCTCATTTGCCACCTCTCAGCCCATCTATTCAACCTGTCCAGATCCTGTTGCAGCAGCATAGCGTCAGTATTGTCCTTAACGACCCTGCCAACCTTTGTATCATCTGCAAACTTGGACATTAAACTTGATATCCCATCATCAATATCATTCATAAACACCGAAAACAACAACAGACCCAACACTGAACCTTGAGGAACTCCACTAATAACATTAGTCCACGTTGAGCAGTGTCCATTGATTACCACTCTCTGTCTTCTGCCACTCAACCATCCCCTTATCCATAGCAGCAATTTGCCTCCAATGCCACACTGCTCCAATTTGTGCAGCAGTCTTCCATGTGCAACAGTATCAAAAGCCTTTCTAAGATCCAAATATATAATATCAAAGTTATTCCCTGCATCCAGTTCTTTTGTGACTACATCATAGTATCCAATTAAATTGGTCAGGCAAGACCTGCCCTTAACAAAACCATGCTGCGTCTGAGCTATAACTGAATTCTTGTCTAGATGATCCTGCAGTGCTTCTTTAACCCGTGCCTCCATTAATTTACCTGGAACAGAAGTTAAACTAACAGGTCTATAATTACTTGTGTCAGCCTTTGAACCTCCTTTGTGAATTGGGGTCACATTTGCACATCTCCAGTCCATAGGTACCTCCCCTGAGTCCAAGGAAGCTCTCATAATTATGGCTAAGGGTTTGCTTACTTCCTTTGCTGCCTCCTTTAATATAACTGGATAGATCCCATCCACCCCAGGTGCCTTTTTTATGTTTATCCTCAACAATCTCTCCTCCACTTTCCTCTCAGTTATTACAAAATCATCCAGCTCACTGCCAATGTTTACTTTACCTACATCATTCTCCTTTCTGAATAACTCCTCATGCGTGCATAACTGAATAACTGAATAACTGAAAAATGCCTGAATAACTCCTCAACTCTGTGGTACTACACTGACAGTGGTAGAGAATGAAAAGGACCTGGGGGTGGTTGTGCAGGCAGATATGAAGTTCTCTGAGCAGTGCAGATGGGCTGCAAGAGTAGCTCATGGTGTATTATCAATGATATATAGGAATTTTTCTAGCAGGGATAAGGAGGTGATTATTCCCTTGTATAAGGCAATGGTCAGACTACACCTAGAGTACTGTTTACAGGCCTGGAGACCTCATTTCAAGAAGGATGTAGAGCTGCTGGAACGAGTACAGAGAAGGGCAACAAGAGTAGTGAATGGAACAAAGGGGTGCTCTTACGAAGAAAGGCTTAAGTTTTGCAAATTACAGTGTCTGGAGACTAGGCACCAGCGAGGTGATCTGATAGAGGTGTATAAAGCCTTGAATAGTTTGAGCATGCTCAATGCTGATGGGATTCTCCCTCTTGCTCAGAATAATCACCTGAGAAGGCATAAATTCAAATTGAGGAAAGACAGATGTAGGATAGACGTGCGGAAATTTGCCTTCAGCCAGCGGGTGGTTGGTTGGTGGAACAGACTTCCATCCCTTGTCGTGGAAGTTGATAGCCTAAATAAGTTTAAGGCTCAGCTGGACAGGTATTTCGAACGAACAGAGGGGTGAAGTGGAAGTGGTTATTTATTTATTTATTTTTTATTTATTTATTTTATTTTATTTTATTTTTTATTTTATTTTAGCTGATGCTGCATAAGCTTGCTTTCTTGCATCAAATGCCTCTACTAATGCTAATGCTATGCAGTGGTCGTTCCCTGACCTTTCCGCATCCTCCGTATTTGGTGGTCACAGGCTCGAACCCCGGTCTAATCAAGAAGCGTGTGCTACGCACTGCTGCTCCTGCCCACCTGGCTATGGAGGTGCCTGGTTGCCAGTTGTGTACTTTTGGGCTGGAGACTCTGGCTTTCCTATAATTTCTCTGTGCTCTGGCTCAGGTTTCAAGGTCTCCGGCCGGCCCAACAAAGGGCCAAATATCAAGTATAAAAAAAGTTAAATTTGCAGCCTACAATAAAACTTTCTTCCAATGAATACTGCCAAATAACTTTTTTTGTAACTTTTTTTTATGAAGCTCTATGAAATAAAGTTTTAAAATTTTATTAAACTTATCTGTCTGTATATAAAATATTACTTTCAGATTCCAAAAGCCAATCTCCCCCTCCCCCCTGTAAATCTCCGGCCCAAGTCTGTGAAAGAGTTGGCAACCCTAGCGATGAAACCGTTAAGATGACCTGTTATTGCTTTATCTCCATCTGTTGTTATTGATACAAGCTTATTAAATAGTGGTAATTTAATTTTTTAAATAAAAGTTTTGAATGCATTAAATATATCAAGACCACTAGTTCTTTCTTTTAATGAAACCATACCCAGCAGTTCTTCTCTAGTGGCAGAATCATCGAAAACCATAAAAATAAAAACGAGCAATTGAGCTCTATCACTGGCGTTTATTGATTCTTCCAGTTGTAAAGAAAAGGAGACACAATTAGCAACGTGTGCATGCAGTTGTTCGCTCACATTTTTACTCATTTTTCGAGTATTTCGAGATAATTGCAGAGCACTTTTAATTTCATTTTTTTTTCGTAAAATTTTCAAAAAGAGAATCTGTTATTTCAAAAAATGCGTTTTGATGAATTGACCATCAGAAAATGGTTTGCATTTTTAAAATTTTTTTTTAAAGAAGATTACTCACTTTAAATGATGCTACAGGTACTGCTTTAATTTTTAAATTAGGTGTCATGAAGAAATTTTGTTGTGCAAATAATCTGGATGCAAGTTCTTTTAATTTATATTTTTCTGAGGTCACTATTAGGCAGAAAATCCAATTGGTATTTACCATGGAGTGCATTGAAGGTTAATCCTGCACTTTAGTGTCGTGAGTCACAGTCATCCCACAAGCTCCGACCTGTCATTAATCGTATTCTGACTTGCTGAGCATGCGTGAAACTCACTCTATCTGCCGGTTGCCACTATACAGGGTGATTCACTACCAGTGCGACAAACTTGCAGGAGGTGTAAGGGGCACAAAGACGAATCGGAATCACATAGCATTGCAGGGTCCGAAATGCCTTCGTCATGCGGTAGAGGACGTTGAACGGGAGTTCGCGTGAACAGCGATCCTGCTGAAAGTCAGTATTTGCAAACCATTTCTGTTGAAGAAACCAAGTAGCAAAAGTCCTCCGGAGTGGATAATCCGCAGGCTCCAATGATTGGACGCGTTGCAGATGGTATGAACTCATTTGGTTTGTTGACAGTATCCTCCATACAGTGGATTGGGAAATACCCAATCGTTGGCCTATCGCTCGAGTACTCGTAATCGGATTGCCTTCTGCAAGACGTAGGACATTCTCCTCATTGTCTGGCATCCTCGTCGTTCGCTCTCGATTCATGGTACCTCTCATGAAACAACCAGTCTCGCATAACCTTCTGTGCACACGTGCGAAAATCGTATGATGAGGAGCATGCCTGTGCGAGAAACGTTCCTGGTACAAGCCGCCCGTTACAGTCCGCAGCTCCATACGCGAGGTGCATGTCGGCCAGTTCAACGGTTGAATACTCGTCCATCCTACTGCCTCGGGAACCAGTTCGCAAATGCTGACTTCTAGCGAGATCGCTGTTCACGCGACCTTCCGTTCAACGTCCTCTACCGCATGACGAAGGCATTTCGGACTCTGAAATGCTATGTGATTCCGATTCGTCTTTGTGCCCCCTACACCTCCTGCAAGTTTGTTGCACTGGTAGTGAATCACCCTGTATCTGCTGGTCTGTGTTGGGAATTGCCATGGAGCACGTGTGACACTCACTCTATCTGCCAGTCTGTATACTGGCAATATGCTACTACTCAGTATTTTTATTTATTTATTTATTATTATTTTTTTTTTTTCGTTTTCAGAAAGAATAAAAACAATTTCCTGACTACATATGAATTTGATAATAAAAATAAAAGTAGATAGTTATAAAAACAATAATGGACAAACCAATATACTTTTTTTTTCATTTTCACAAACAATAAAAAGCAATTTCCTGACTACACAAGAATTTAATTATAAAAATAAAAGTAGATAGTTATAAAAACGATAATGGAAATGGGTAATTATTATTTTCAGGTAATATATTTTCTATTGCCTGAAAATAATAATATGAGTATATTTTGTGATTATTAATTGTATATATTTGTAATAATTTGAATTATTACACTTGTAAAAATACATATAGTTCTTAATGCTATAGGTCCAATGATTTTAACTTTATATCTATCTATCTATATATATATATATATATAATTTGTATTAATATTAAATTAAGTAAGTATAAATGGATATGAAAGTTACGCAAAGTGCCAGTAACTATAAGGGTGAGGAAAGTAGAAAAAGAAGAGTAGTAGATTAGTGAAGGGTGAAAGAATGTTAATATCCTAGAGGTTATGACAAATTAAGTAAATTATGGGCTGAATTGCCAAGCCAATATAAAGTGGGGGAACTGTAAAGTTAGTACAACAAAATATTAATAAAATGCAAATAAATATGAAAATGAAAATTAAATTATTCTTATTTTTATTTTATTAATATTTTGTTATACTAATTTTACTTTACAGTTCCCCCACTTTACGTTGACTTGGCAGTTCAGCCCATAATTTACTTAATTCACCATAACCTCTAGGATATTAACATTCTTTCACTAATCTACTACTCTTCTTTTCTACTTTCCTCACCCTTATAGTTACTGGAACCTTGTGTAACTTTCACATCCATTTATACTTGCTTAATTTAATATTAATACAAATTACATATACTCTTGCTGCTTTGTGCTTTTAGTTGCATCTGTCATACCTAATTTATTAATCTTGCTTTCACCGAAACCATTTCATCTACTGTTTACCTCTTTTCTATGCGACTCTTTAAACTTTCTTTTTAGTGTTGCATTGAAAATCCATATGTGTGTGTGTGTGTGTGTGTGTGTGTGTGTGTGTGTGTGTGTGTGTGTGTGTGTAAAAATAAAAATGATAAATAAAATCCTGTGGAAAGAGAAGAATGAAATGTAAACTCAAAAAAATCTGAGATTGGGCAAAACAAGAAAATTTACTGTCTGTCTGGACCGGCAGACATTGAAAGTCAATGGAGATTGAAGGAGAGAGCTGAGTGTTCACTTGTGGTGTATACCTACTAGCCCCATGTGTGTGTGTGTGTGGTGGGGGGGAGAAACATACAGGTTTTTTAGCATACAGGTGCTCTCAATTCTTCTATGGTTATTACACCTGATAGCTCAACTCCCCTACCAAAACACTAATAATAACATTTTGTCTACCAGGGGCTCACACCTGGTGAGTATGGGCTTGGCACGCCCAGGGTCTTGAGCTGGATATCATCTTTCTTCTCTTTCTTGGTGATTCCTTTCTACTTCTGACTCTCTCTCTCTCTCTCTCTCTCTCTCTCTCTCTCTCTCTTAGGGTAACTCAGGAATTTTTTTTTGGCTGGTGCAACATAAGCTTCAGGCTTCCTTGCACCATATAGCTAATAATAATAATAATAATAATATGGTCAATAATAATAATAATAATAATAATATGGCTAATAATAATATATATATATATATATACACACCAATGAGCCAATGTACATTGACAGTATATAGTCAGTGTTGCGCATGATCAGTGAAGTTGGAACTGCAATTCCGTCAGAATACGATTCACGCCAAGTTAGAGCTGAGGGTGCACTTGTGGGCTGACCGTGACTCAGGACACTAAAGTGCAGGATTACCCAACATTTTTTTTTTATCATTACAAAAAAGTATTCTAGTTTCCACTTTTGATGAAGATGACACATTTTACCCTTTTTCCGTAGTATTCATTTTAAATCAAAGGGTATTAAATTAACGTATAAGTATTGTCCAGTTATTAATATTAAGTAAGCTAAATAAGAATTCGACACATATACTATGCTCGCCACAACGTAACTGCGTGAATTTTCACTAGACAAGCCTAGCAGCTGTCATGTGGCTCAACAGATTTGTATAAGCGTATGCAGTGGGGGGCATAATAATAACATTTAGATTTTGACTAATATATTTTTTACATCTATTTAAAATTCGTCATGATCGACCGAAATTAAAGCTGCAATCGACTTGTTGGCCACTGCCTGTTGTTTTGGGTAGTCAACTCTTGAACAGTGCTGCGCCTGTTCGCATTGTCGGACCCGGCGCTCACATCTAATTTCAACCTTTCGCTGACCTTTGCAGTTTTGTCATTGGGTCGTTGTTTGACCATTTTGACGCCAATCCAGGTACACTTTAACAGCGGCGGCTCTCGAACACCCCACCAGTTCAGCCGTTTGGGAAATCGAGGTACCAGCTCGTCGAGCTCCCACAATCTGTCCTTTTTCAAAGTCCAATAAATCCTTCCTTTTACCCATCATTCTCAGAATTTTACTACCTACTGAACCACAGAGTAGTAATATCTTACTTGTCTGTGTACTGAACCACTGGCACCTTATCTGTGATACGTAGGTCGACTAACTGCACACTTTCGTACCTCACGTGGTCAATGGGTCGCATTCACTTTTTATAAGGATGGTCATAATTCTGTGATCACTGAGTGTATAGTGGCAGTGAAGAAGATTACTTTGTGAGAAATACTCTTGCTGGAATTTCTTCAATAAAGTCAGAATATCATGTGAATGAGAATAAACCTATTTTTAAATTACCAGAATATTTCATTGTTTATTTAGAAATGAAACAGTGAATTTATTATTATAAATTATGATATTATCATATATCATAATTTTTTAGTTTGCTTATTAAATTAGCAAACTAATAAATTTATACAAGATTTTTGGTGAATTTTCCCCCTTCTAGCATTGTTACTGTTTATTTGTCAAAAAAATAATTGTATTTACATTTATTTACTGTTTAATTCCTCTTATCATCATAACAAGATAACTTCTAAAGGGTATATGTCAATATATGTTAAAGTGTAGCAAATGCAGAATAGTAACAGGTTCTTTCAGGCCTGAAAGTTCATTTTTTAATCTGTTAATTAATGTACTATCTGTTAATGAAGTAATTCCATGGAGGTTGTAATACTGAATCTATAGTAATTTATGACTAAAGGTATTCTTACTCTAGATTGGAGATGAAGAAAGATATTGCAAAGACACAATACTGGATCTATTCAGGTATTCACATATCAGGAGGATGACTTTAATACTTTATTTCTGCTGGTGAGTAATGGTGAAATGTAAATTTTAGCCCCTTCCCTTTTTAAACACATCAGAAAATTTTGTTGCCTTTGAAACTACATATATTATTCTGAGTATGGATAATCATACTTCTGTCAGTTATTGGAAATATTACATAATTTGTATCATTCACTACATGAGTATTTTTTAGAAAGTGAAAATTTGTAATATTTTAAATATTGTACTTATAAAATTAAACAAGATATCCATTAAAAATGCATTTTTCATGCTCCTTTTCAATTTCTGGTACATGGTTATGGGCTTGGCACACCCTGGGTCCTGAGCTGATGTCATCATTCTTCTCTTCCTTGGCGATCCCTTCTGCTTCTCTCTCTCTCTCTCTCTCTTTCTCTCTCTCTCTCTCTCTCTCTCTCTCTCTCTCTCTCTCTCTCTCTCTCATAGGGTAACTTAGAAATTTTTTTTTATTTTTTGGCTGGTGCAGAAAAAACCTCAGGCTTCCTTGCACCATATGCCTAATAATAATAATAATAATAAGGCCCATTACACTGTATTACATTGGATGGTTGGTTACTAAAATTAATTAACTATTTTAGATAAAATAGAAAAATTTTATGTGTACATTAGGATAACAGATTAAAAGCAGCTATATTGAACTGATAATTTATCAAGATTTACTTGTTATGATTTTATAAAATTAGATCAGCTTTACACACTTTCTTAAACTTTAGTTTCTGATAGGGATTAGTTCAAGCTGTTTTGGCTCTCTGAGTGAGTTTACTTTTCTTTTTCTTTTTTTTTTTTTGCTGTTCTTTGACTAAATTTATCAAAATATCCTTAAAAATGGCTAACATTGCATTCATCTTAAC
>NW_028328426.1:0-20149 GCF_048544385.1 Mastigoproctus giganteus
TACTTCATATGAAGGATTTCTATAAAAACCAATTGTTTACATCTATATTAGCGTGAATTAAGTAAACTAGCCCGTTTTTTTAAAGAACGACCGGAATTAAATGCGTTTTTTTCCAGAAAAATCACTCCAATGCTTTACTATGGGAATATGACCTCATATGGAATATCAATTTTATTTTCGAGGATTTCGTTAAAGTCGAAGTGTTTTCCAATTTATCTACGTGAATAAAGTAAATCTACCAGATTTTGTAGAGAAAGAACGGAAATTAAGCTAGTTTTTTCGATCACAATTCACCCCTATGCTTTCCTATGGGAATCTCTCCCTATGCTTTACTATGGGAATCAAATACCATGGCGATTCCCTTACTTCATGTGAAGGATTTCTATAAAAACCAATTGTTTACATCTATATTAGGGTGAATTAAGTAAACTAGCCCGTTTTTTTAAAGAACGAGCTGAAATTAAATGAGGTTTTTCCAGAAAAATCACTCCAATGCTTTACTATGGGAATATGACCTCATATGGAATATCAATTTTATTTTCGAGGATTTCGTTAAAGTCGAAGTGTTTTCCAATTTATCTACGTGAATAAAGTAAATCTACCAGATTTTGTAGAGAAAGAACGGAAATTAAGCTAGTTTTTTCGATCACAATTCACCCCTATGCTTTCCTATGGGAATCTCTCCCTATGCTTTACTATGGGAATCAAATACCATGGCGATTCACTTACTTCATGTGAAGGATTTCTATAAAAACCAATTGTTTACATCTATATTAGCGTGAATTAAGTAAACTAGCCGTTTTTTTAAAGAACGAGCTGAAATTAAATGAGGTTTTTCCAGAAAAATCACTCCAATGCTTTACTATGGGAATATGACCTCATATGGAATATCAATTTTATTTTCGAGGATTTCGTTAAAGTCGAAGTGTTTTCCAGTTTACCTACGTGAATAAAGTAAATCTACCAGATTTTGTAGAGAAAGAACGGAAATTAAGCGAGTTTTTCGATCACAATTCACCCCTATGCTTTCCTATGGGAAAATCTCCCTATGCTTTACTATGGGAATCAAATACCATGGCGATTCACTTACTTCATGTGAAGGATTTCTATAAAAACCAATTGTTTACATCTATATTAGCGTGAATTAAGTAAACTAGCCCGTTTTTTTAAAGAACGAGCTGAAATTAAATGAGGTTTTTCCAGAAAAATCACTCCAATGCTTTACTATGGGAATATGACCTCATATGGAATATCAATTTTATTTTCGAGGATTTCGTTAAAGTCGAAGTGTTTTCCAGTTTACCTACGTGAATAAAGTAAATCTACCAGATTTTGTAGAGAAAGAACGGAAATTAAGCGAGTTTTTTCGAGCACAATTCACCCCTATGCTTTCCTATGGGAATCCTCCCTATGCTTTACTATGGGAATGAAATACCATGTCGATTCACTTACTTCATGTGAAGTATTTCTATAAAAACCAATTGTTTCCATCTATATCTGCGTGAATTAAGTAAACTAGCCCGTTTTTTTTTAAAAAAACATCTATAATTTCAGCTCGTTCTTTAGAACGAGCTGAAATTAAATGAGGTTTTTCCAGAAAAATCACTCCAATGCTTTACTATGGGAATATGACCTCATATGGAATATCAATTTTATTTTCGAGGATTTCGTTAAAGTCGAAGTGTTTTCCAATTTATCTACGTGAATAAAGTAAATCTACCAGATTTTGTAGAGAAAGAACGGAAATTAAGCTAGTTTTTTCGATCACAATTCACCCCTATGCTTTCCTATGGGAATCTCTCCCTATGCTTTACTATGGGAATCAAATACCATGGCGATTCACTTACTTCATGTGAAGGATTTCTATAAAAACCAATTGTTTCCATCTATATCTGCGTGAATTAAGTAAACTAGGCCCTTTTTTTAAAGAAAGAATTGAAATTAAATGAGTTTTTCCAGAAAAATCACTCCAATGCTTTACTATGGGAATATGACCTCATATGGATTATCTTTTTTATTTTCGAGGCTTTCGTTAAAATTGGAGTGTTTTCTATTAAATCTAGGTTAGATACGTTAATTGGCCAATTTTTGTCGAGAAATAATGGATAGTAATTGAGTTATTGAAGAAAGAATTATTTTCAATGCTTATCTATGGAACACAAAACGACACTAGAAAAAGTGAAGCATTTTCTAAACTTTCGAACGAAAATCTTTGATTTTGCCATTTTTGACTCCAATCTCATCTGAAATAGTATTCAAGGATTTCGATCATAAAACTGATTAAACATGTAATATAGCATATTTATACGTTTATACGTAAATTAACATATTATCATCATATTTTTAGCAGAAATTAATTTTAATAAGAAACTGATTTTCCTTGTCTCCTATGGGAATCCTCCCTATACTTACTATGGGAATGTAATACCATGTCGATTCACTTACTTCATGTGAAGGATTTCTATAAAAACCAAGGTATTCCATCTATATCTGCGTGAATTAAGTAAACTAGCCCCTTTTTTTAAAGAACGACCTGAAATTAAATGAGTTTTTTCCAGAAAAATCACTCCAATGCTTTACTATGGGAATATGACCTCATATGGAATATCAATTTTATTTTCGAGGATTTCGTTAAAGTCGAAGTGTTTACCAGTTTATCTACGTGAATAAAGTAAATCTACCAGATTTTGTAGAGAAAGAACGGAAATTAAGCGAGTTTTTTCGATCACAATTCACCCCTATGCTTTCCTATGGGAATCCTCCCTATGCTTTACTATGGGAATGAAATACCATGTCGATTCACTTACTTCATATGAAGGATTTCTATAAAAACCAATTGTTTACATCTATATTAGCGTGAATTAAGTAAACTAGCCCGTTTTTTTAAAGAACGACCGGAATTAAATGCGTTTTTTTTCCAGAAAAATCACTCCAATGCTTTACTATGGGAATATGACCTCATATGGAATATCAATTTTATTTTCGAGGATTTCGTTAAAGTCGAAGTGTTTTCCAATTTATCTACGTGAATAAAGTAAATCTACCAGATTTTGTAGAGAAAGAACGGAAATTAAGCTAGTTTTTTCGATCACAATTCACCCCTATGCTTTCCTATGGGAATCTCTCCCTATGCTTTACTATGGGAATCAAATACCATGGCGATTCCCTTACTTCATGTGAAGGATTTCTATAAAAAACCAATTGTTTACATCTATATTAGGGTGAATTAAGTAAACTAGCCCGTTTTTTTAAAGAACGAGCTGAAATTAAATGAGGTTTTTCCAGAAAAATCACTCCAATGCTTTACTATGGAATATGACCTCATATGGAATATCAATTTTATTTTCGAGGATTTCGTTAAAGTCGAAGTGTTTTCCAATTTATCTACGTGAATAAAGTAAATCTACCAGATTTTGTAGAGAAAGAAAGGAAATTAAGCTAGTTTTTTCGATCACAATTCACCCCTATGCTTTCCTATGGGAATCTCTCCTATGCTTTACTATGGGAATCAAATACCATGGCGATTCACTTACTTCATGTGAAGGATTTCTATAAAAACCAATTGTTTACATCTATATTAGCGTGAATTAAGTAAACTAGCCGTTTTTTTAAAGAACGAGCTGAAATTAAATGAGGTTTTTCCAGAAAAATCACTCCAATGCTTTACTATGGGAATATGACCTCATATGGAATATCAATTTTATTTTCGAGGATTTCGTTAAAGTCGAAGTGTTTTCCAATTTATCTACGTGAATAAGTAAATCTACCAGATTTTGTAGAGAAAGAACGGAAATTAAGCGAGTTTTTCGATCACAATTCACCCCTATGCTTTCCTATGGGAATCTCTCCCTATGCTTTACTATGGGAATCAAATTCCATGGCGATTCACTTACTTCATGTGAAGGATTTCTATAAAAACCAATTGTTTACATCTATATTAGCGTGAATTAAGTAAACTAGCCCGTTTTTTTAAAGAACGAGCTGAAATTAATGAGGTTTTTCCAGAAAAATCACTCCAATGCTTTACTATGGGAATATGACCTCATATGGAATATCAATTTTATTTTCGAGGATTTCGTTAAAGTCGAAGTGTTTTCTAGTTTACCTACGTGAATAAAGTAAATCTACCAGATTTTGTAGAGAAAGAACGGAAATTAAGCGAGTTTTTCGATCACAATTCACCCCTATGCTTTCCTATGGGAAAATCTCCCTATGCTTTACTATGGGAATCAAATACCATGGCGATTCACTTACTTCATGTTTCTATAAAAACCAATTGTTTACATCTATATTAGCGTGAATTAAGTAAACTAGCCCGTTTTTTTAAAGAACGAGCTGAAATTAAATGAGGTTTTTCCAGAAAAATCACTCCAATGCTTTACTATGGGAATATGACCTCATATGGAATATCAATTTTATTTTCGAGGATTTCGTTAAAGTCGAAGTGTTTTCCAGTTTACCTACGTGAATAAAGTAAATCTACCAGATGTTGTAGAGAAAGAACGGAAATTAAGCGAGTTTTTTCGAGCACAATTCACCCCTATGCTTTCCTATGGGAATCCTCCCTATGCTTTACTATGGGAATGAAATACCATGTCGATTCACTTACTTCATGTGAAGTATTTCTATAAAAACCAATTGTTTCCATCTATATCTGCGTGAATTAAGTAAACTAGCCCGTTTTTTTAAAGAACGAGCTGAAATTAAATGAGGTTTTTCCAGAAAAATCACTCCAATGCTTTACTATGGGAATATGACCTCATATGGAATATCAATTTTATTTTCGAGGATTTCGTTAAAGTCGAAGTGTTTTCCAATTTATCTACGTGAATAAAGTAAATCTACCAGATTTTGTAGAGAAAGAACGGAAATTAAGCTAGTTTTTTCGATCACAATTCACCCCTATGCTTTCCTATGGGAATCTCTCCCTATGCTTTACTATGGGAATCAAATACCATGGCGATTCACTTACTTCATGTGAAGGATTTCTATAAAAACCAATTGTTTACATCTATATTAGCGTGAATTAAGTAAACTAGCCCGTTTTTTTAAAGATCGAGCTGAAATTAAATGAGGTTTTTCCAGAAAAATCACTCCAATGCTTTACTATGGGAATATGACCTCATATGGAATATCAATTTTATTTTCGAGGATTTCGTTAAAGTCGAAGTGTTTTCCAATTTATCTACGTGAATAAAGTAAATCTACCAGATTTTGTAGAGAAAGAACGGAAATTAAGCGAGTTTTTCGATCACAATTCACCCTATGCTTTCCTATGGGAATCTCTCCCTATGCTTTACTATGGGAATCAAATACCATGGCGATTCACTTACTTCATGTGAAGGATTTCTATAAAAACCAATTGTTTCCATCTATATCTGCGTGAATTAAGTAAACTAGGCCCTTTTTTTAAAGAAAGAATTGAAATTAAATGAGTTTTTCCAGAAAAATCACTCCAATGCTTTACTATGGGAATATGACCTCATATGGATTATCTTTTTTATTTTCGAGGCTTTCGTTAAAATTGGAGTGTTTTCTATTAAATCTAGGTTAGATACGTTAATTGGCCAATTTTTGTCGAGAAATAATGGATAGTAATTGAGTTATTGAAGAAAGAATTATTTTCAATGCTTATCTATGGAACACAAAACGACACTAGAAAAAGTGAAGCATTTTCTAAACTTTCGAACGAAAATCTTTGATTTTGCCATTTTTGACTCCAATCTCATCTGAAATAGTATTCAAGGATTTCGATCATAAAACTGATTAAACATGTAATATAGCATATTTATACGTAAATTAACATATTATCATCATATTTTCAGCAGAAATTAATTTTAATAAGAAACTGATTTTCCTTGTCTCCTATGGGAATCCTCCCTATACTTTACTATGGGAATGTAATACCATGTCGATTCACTTACTTCATGTGAAGGATTTCTATAAAAACCAAGGTATTCCATCTATATCTGCGTGAATTAAGTAAACTAGCCCCTTTTTTTAAAGAACGACCTGAAATTAAATGAGTTTTTTCCAGAAAAATCACTCCAATGCTTTACTATGGGAATATGACCTCATATGGAATATCAATTTTATTTTCGAGGATTTCGTTAAAGTCGAAGTGTTTACCAGTTTATCTACGTGAATAAAGTAAATCTACCAGATTTTGTAGAGAAAGAACGGAAATTAAGCGAGTTTTTTCGATCACAATTCACCCCTATGCTTTCCTATGGGAATCCTCCCTATGCTTTACTATGGGAATGAAATACCATGTCGATTCACTTACTTCATATGAAGGATTTCTATAAAAACCAATTGTTTACATCTATATTAGCGTGAATTAAGTAAACTAGCCCGTTTTTTTAAAGAACGACCGGAATTAAATGCGTTTTTTTCCAGAAAAATCACTCCAATGCTTTACTATGGGAATATGACCTCATATGGAATATCAATTTTATTTTCGAGGATTTCGTTAAAGTCGAAGTGTTTTCCAATTTATCTACGTGAATAAAGTAAATCTACCAGATTTTGTAGAGAAAGAACGGAAATTAAGCTAGTTTTTTCCATCACAATTCACCCCTATGCTTTCCTATGGGAATCTCTCCCTATGCTTTACTATGGGAATCAAATACCATGGCGATTCCCTTACTTCATGTGAAGGATTTCTATAAAAACCAATTGTTTACATCTATATTAGGGTGAATTAAGTAAACTAGCCCGTTTTTTTAAAGAACGAGCTGAAATTAAATGAGGTTTTTCCAGAAAAATCACTCCAATGCTTTACTATGGGAATATGACCTCATATGGAATATCAATTTTATTTTCGAGGATTTCGTTAAAGTCGAAGTGTTTTCCAATTTATCTACGTGAATAAAGTAAATCTACCAGATTTTGTAGAGAAAGAACTAAAATTAAGCTAGTTTTTTCGATCACAATTCACCCCTATGCTTTCCTATGGGAATCTCTCCCTATGCTTTACTATGGGAATCAAATACCATGGCGATTCACTTACTTCATGTGAAGGATTTCTATAAAAACCAATTGTTTACATCTATATTAGCGTGAATTAAGTAAACTAGCCCGTTTTTTTAAAGAACGAGCTGAAATTAAATGAGGTTTTTCCAGAAAAATCACTCCAATGCTTTACTATGGGAATATGACCTCATATGGAATATCAATTTTATTTTCGAGGATTTCGTTAAAGTCGAAGTGTTTTCCAATTTATCTACGTGAATAAAGTAAATCTACCAGATTTTGTAGAGAAAGAACGGAAATTAAGCGAGTTTTTCGATCACAATTCACCCCTATGCTTTCCTATGGGAATCTCTCCCTATGCTTTACTATGGGAATCAAATACCATGGCGATTCACTTACTTCATGTGAAGGATTTCTATAAAAACCAATTGTTTACATCTATATTAGCGTGAATTAAGTAAACTAGCCCGTTTTTTTAAAGAACGAGCTGAAATTAAATGAGGTTTTTCCAGAAAAATCACTCCAATGCTTTACTATGGGAATATGACCTCATATGGAATATCAATTTTATTTTCGAGGATTTCGTTAAAGTCGAAGTGTTTTCCAGTTTACCTACGTGAATAAAGTAAATCTACCAGATTTTGTAGAGAAAGAACGGAAATTAAGCGAGTTTTTCGATCACAATTCACCCCTATGCTTTCCTATGGGAAAATCTCCCTATGCTTTACTATGGGAATCAAATACCATGGCGATTCACTTACTTCATGTGAAGGATTTCTATAAAAACCAATTGTTTACATCTATATTAGCGTGAATTAAGTAAACTAGCCCGTTTTTTTAAAGAACGAGCTGAAATTAAATGAGGTTTTTCCAGAAAAATCACTCCAATGCTTTACTATGGGAATATGACCTCATATGGAATATCAATTTTATTTTCGAGGATTTCGTTAAAGTCGAAGTGTTTTCCAGTTTACCTACGTGAATAAAGTAAATCTACCAGATTTTGTAGAGAAAGAACGGAAATTAAGCGAGTTTTTTCGAGCACAATTCACCCCTATGCTTTCCTATGGGAATCCTCCCTATGCTTTACTATGGGAATGAAATACCATGTCGATTCACTTACTTCATGTGAAGTATTTCTATAAAAACCAATTGTTTCCATCTATATCTGCGTGAATTAAGTAAACTAGCCCGTTTTTTTTAAAAAAACATCTATAATTTCAGCTCGTTCTTTAGAACGAGCTGAAATTAAATGAGGTTTTTCCAGAAAAATCACTCCAATGCTTTACTATGGGAATATGACCTCATATGGAATATCAATTTTATTTTCGAGGATTTCGTTAAAGTCGAAGTGTTTTCCAATTTATCTACGTGAATAAAGTAAATCTACCAGATTTTGTAGAGAAAGAACGGAAATTAAGCTAGTTTTTTCGATCACAATTCACCCCTATGCTTTCCTATGGGAATCTCTCCCTATGCTTTACTATGGGAATCAAATACCATGGCGATTCACTTACTTCATGTGAAGGATTTCTATAAAAACCAATTGTTTCCATCTATATCTGCGTGAATTAAGTAAACTAGGCCCTTTTTTTAAAGAAAGAATTGAAATTAAATGAGTTTTTCCAGAAAAATCACTCCAATGCTTTACTATGGGAATATGACCTCATATGGATTATCTTTTTTATTTTCGAGGCTTTCGTTAAAATTGGAGTGTTTTCTATTAAATCTAGGTTAGATACGTTAATTGGCCAATTTTTGTCGAGAAATAATGGATAGTAATTGAGTTATTGAAGAAAGAATTATTTTCAATGCTTATCTATGGAACACAAAACGACACTAGAAAAAGTGAAGCATTTTCTAAACTTTCGAACGAAAATCTTTGATTTTGCCATTTTTGACTCCAATCTCATCTGAAATAGTATTCAAGGATTTCGATCATAAAACTGATTAAACATGTAATATAGCATATTTATACGTAAATTAACATATTATCATCATATTTTCAGCAGAAATTAATTTTAATAAGAAACTGATTTTCCTTGTCTCCTATGGGAATCCTCCCTATACTTTACTATGGGAATGTAATACCATGTCGATTCACTTACTTCATGTGAAGGATTTCTATAAAAACCAAGGTATTCCATCTATATCTGCGTGAATTAAGTAAACTAGCCCCTTTTTTTAAAGAACGACCTGAAATTAAATGAGTTTTTTCCAGAAAAATCACTCCAATGCTTTACTATGGGAATATGACCTCATATGGAATATCAATTTTATTTTCGAGGATTTCGTTAAAGTCGAAGTGTTTACCAGTTTATCTACGTGAATAAAGTAAATCTACCAGATTTTGTAGAGAAAGAACGGAAATTAAGCGAGTTTTTTCGATCACAATTCACCCCTATGCTTTCCTATGGGAATCCTCCCTATGCTTTACTATGGGAATGAAATACCATGTCGATTCACTTACTTCATATGAAGGATTTCTATAAAAACCAATTGTTTACATCTATATTAGCGTGAATTAAGTAAACTAGCCCGTTTTTTTAAAGAACGACCGGAAATAAATGCGTTTTTTTCCAGAAAAATCACTCCAATGCTTTACTATGGGAATATGACCTCATATGGAATATCAATTTTATTTTCGAGGATTTCGTTAAAGTCGAAGTGTTTTCCAATTTATCTACGTGAATAAAGTAAATCTACCAGATTTTGTAGAGAAAGAACGGAAATTAAGCTAGTTTTTTCGATCACAATTCACCCCTATGCTTTCCTATGGGAATCTCTCCCTATGCTTTACTATGGGAATCAAATACCATGGCGATTCCCTTACTTCATGTGAAGGATTTCTATAAAAACCAATTGTTTACATCTATATTAGGGTGAATTAAGTAAACTAGCCCGTTTTTTTAAAGAACGAGCTGAAATTAAATGAGGTTTTTCCAGAAAAATCACTCCAATGCTTTACTATGGGAATATGACCTCATATGGAATATCAATTTTATTTTCGAGGATTTCGTTAAAGTCGAAGTGTTTTCCAATTTATCTACGTGAATAAAGTAAATCTACCAGATTTTGTAGAGAAAGAACGGAAATTAAGCTAGTTTTTTCGATCACAATTCACCCCTATGCTTTCCTATGGGAATCTCTCCCTATGCTTTACTATGGGAATCAAATACCATGGCGATTCACTTACTTCATGTGAAGGATTTCTATAAAAACCAATTGTTTACATCTATATTAGCGTGAATTAAGTAAACTAGCCCGTTTTTTTAAAGAACGAGCTGAAATTAAATGAGGTTTTTCCAGAAAAATCACTCCAATGCTTTACTATGGGAATATGACCTCATATGGAATATCAATTTTATTTTCGAGGATTTCGTTAAAGTCGAAGTGTTTTCCAATTTATCTACGTGAATAAAGTAAATCTACCAGATTTTGTAGAGAAAGAACGGAAATTAAGCGAGTTTTTCGATCACAATTCACCCCTATGCTTTCCTAGGGGAATCTCTCCCTATGCTTTACTATGGGAATCAAATACCATGGCGATTCACTTACTTCATGTGAAGGATTTCTATAAAAACCAATTGTTTACATCTATATTAGCGTGAATTAAGTAAACTAGCCCGTTTTTTTAAAGAACGAGCTGAAATTAAATGAGGTTTTTCCAGAAAAATCACTCCAATGCTTTACTATGGGAATATGACCTCATATGGAATATCAATTTTATTTTCGAGGATTTCGTTAAAGTCGAAGTGTTTTCCAGTTTACCTACGTGAATAAAGTAAATCTACCAGATGTTGTAGAGAAAGAACGGAAATTAAGCGAGTTTTTTCGAGCACAATTCACCCCTATGCTTTCCTATGGGAATCCTCCCTATGCTTTACTATGGGAATGAAATACCATGTCGATTCACTTACTTCATGTGAAGTATTTCTATAAAAACCAATTGTTTCCATCTATATCTGCGTGAATTAAGTAAACTAGCCCGTTTTTTTAAAGAACGAGCTGAAATTAAATGAGGTTTTTCCAGAAAAATCACTCCAATGCTTTACTATGGGAATATGACCTCATATGGAATATCAATTTTATTTTCGAGGATTTCGTTAAAGTCGAAGTGTTTTCCAATTTATGTACGTGAATAAAGTAAATCTACCAGATTTTGTAGAGAAAGAACGGAAATTAAGCTAGTTTTTTCGATCACAATTCACCCCTATGCTTTCCTATGGAAATCTCTCCCTATGCTTTACTAGGGGAATCAAATACCATGGCGATTCACTTACTTCATGTGAAGGATTTCTATAAAAACCAATTGTTTACATCTATATTAGCGTGAATTAAGTAAACTAGCCCGTTTTTTTAAAGATCGAGCTGAAATTAAATGAGGTTTTTCCAGAAAAATCACTCCAATGCTTTACTATGGGAATATGACCTCATATGGAATATCAATTTTATTTTCGAGGATTTCGTTAAAGTCGAAGTGTTTTCCAATTTATCTACGTGAATAAAGTAAATCTACCAGATTTTGTAGAGAAAGAACGGAAATTAAGCGAGTTTTTCGATCACAATTCACCCCTATGCTTTCCTATGGGAATCTCTCCCTATGCTTTACTATGGGAATCAAATACCATGGCGATTCACTTACTTCATGTGAAGGATTTCTATAAAAACCAATTGTTTCCATCTATATCTGCGTGAATTAAGTAAACTAGGCCCTTTTTTTAAAGAAAGAATTGAAATTAAATGAGTTTTTCCAGAAAAATCACTCCAATGCTTTACTATGGGAATATGACCTCATATGGATTATCTTTTTTATTTTCGAGGCTTTCGTTAAAATTGGAGTGTTTTCTATTAAATCTAGGTTAGATACGTTAATTGGCCAATTTTTGTCGAGAAATAATGGATAGTAATTGAGTTATTGAAGAAAGAATTATTTTCAATGCTTATCTATGGAACACAAAACGACACTAGAAAAAGTGAAGCATTTTCTAAACTTTCGAACGAAAATCTTTGATTTTGCCATTTTTGACTCCAATCTCATCTGAAATAGTATTCAAGGATTTCGATCATAAAACTGATTAAACATGTAATATAGCATATTTATACGTAAATTAACATATTATCATCATATTTTCAGCAGAAATTAATTTTAATAAGAAACTGATTTTCCTTGTCTCCTATGGGAATCCTCCCTATACTTTACTATGGGAATGTAATACCATGTCGATTCACTTACTTCATGTGAAGGATTTCTATAAAAACCAAGGTATTCCATCTATATCTGCGTGAATTAAGTAAACTAGCCCCTTTTTTTAAAGAACGACCTGAAATTAAATGAGTTTTTTCCAGAAAAATCACTCCAATGCTTTACTATGGGAATATGACCTCATATGGAATATCAATTTTATTTTCGAGGATTTCGTTAAAGTCGAAGTGTTTACCAGTTTATCTACGTGAATAAAGTAAATCTACCAGATTTTGTAGAGAAAGAACGGAAATTAAGCGAGTTTTTTCGATCACAATTCACCCCTATGCTTTCCTATGGGAATCCTCCCTATGCTTTACTATGGGAATGAAATACCATGTCGATTCACTTACTTCATATGAAGGATTTCTATAAAAACCAATTGTTTACATCTATATTAGCGTGAATTAAGTAAACTAGCCCGTTTTTTTAAAGAACGACCGGAATTAAATGCGTTTTTTTCCAGAAAAATCACTCCAATGCTTTACTATGGGAATATGACCTCATATGGAATATCAATTTTATTTTCGAGGATTTCGTTAAAGTCGAAGTGTTTTCCAATTTATCTACGTGAATAAAGTAAATCTACCAGATTTTGTAGAGAAAGAACGGAAATTAAGCTAGTTTTTTCCATCACAATTCACCCCTATGCTTTCCTATGGGAATCTCTCCCTATGCTTTACTATGGGAATCAAATACCATGGCGATTCCCTTACTTCATGTGAAGGATTTCTATAAAAACCAATTGTTTACATCTATATTAGGGTGAATTAAGTAAACTAGCCCGTTTTTTTAAAGAACGAGCTGAAATTAAATGAGGTTTTTCCAGAAAAATCACTCCAATGCTTTACTATGGGAATATGACCTCATATGGAATATCAATTTTATTTTCGAGGATTTCGTTAAAGTCGAAGTGTTTTCCAATTTATCTACGTGAATAAAGTAAATCTACCAGATTTTGTAGAGAAAGAACTAAAATTAAGCTAGTTTTTTCGATCACAATTCACCCCTATGCTTTCCTATGGGAATCTCTCCCTATGCTTTACTATGGGAATCAAATACCATGGCGATTCACTTACTTCATGTGAAGGATTTCTATAAAAACCAATTGTTTACATCTATATTAGCGTGAATTAAGTAAACTAGCCCGTTTTTTTAAAGAACGAGCTGAAATTAAATGAGGTTTTTCCAGAAAAATCACTCCAATGCTTTACTATGGGAATATGACCTCATATGGAATATCAATTTTATTTTCGAGGATTTCGTTAAAGTCGAAGTGTTTTCCAATTTATCTACGTGAATAAAGTAAATCTACCAGATTTTGTAGAGAAAGAACGGAAATTAAGCGAGTTTTTCGATCACAATTCACCCCTATGCTTTCCTATGGGAATCTCTCCCTATGCTTTACTATGGGAATCAAATACCATGGCGATTCACTTACTTCATGTGAAGGATTTCTATAAAAACCAATTGTTTACATCTATATTAGCGTGAATTAAGTAAACTAGCCCGTTTTTTTAAAGAACGAGCTGAAATTAAATGAGGTTTTTCCAGAAAAATCACTCCAATGCTTTACTATGGGAATATGACCTCATATGGAATATCAATTTTATTTTCGAGGATTTCGTTAAAGTCGAAGTGTTTTCCAGTTTACCTACGTGAATAAAGTAAATCTACCAGATTTTGTAGAGAAAGAACGGAAATTAAGCGAGTTTTTCGATCACAATTCACCCCTATGCTTTCCTATGGGAAAATCTCCCTATGCTTTACTATGGGAATCAAATACCATGGCGATTCACTTACTTCATGTGAAGGATTTCTATAAAAACCAATTGTTTACATCTATATTAGCGTGAATTAAGTAAACTAGCCCGTTTTTTTAAAGAACGAGCTGAAATTAAATGAGGTTTTTCCAGAAAAATCACTCCAATGCTTTACTATGGGAATATGACCTCATATGGAATATCAATTTTATTTTCGAGGATTTCGTTAAAGTCGAAGTGTTTTCCAGTTTACCTACGTGAATAAAGTAAATCTACCAGATTTTGTAGAGAAAGAACGGAAATTAAGCGAGTTTTTTCGAGCACAATTCACCCCTATGCTTTCCTATGGGAATCCTCCCTATGCTTTACTATGGGAATGAAATACCATGTCGATTCACTTACTTCATGTGAAGTATTTCTATAAAAACCAATTGTTTCCATCTATATCTGCGTGAATTAAGTAAACTAGCCCGTTTTTTTTTAAAAAAACATCTATAATTTCAGCTCGTTCTTTAGAACGAGCTGAAATTAAATGAGGTTTTTCCAGAAAAATCACTCCAATGCTTTACTATGGGAATATGACCTCATATGGAATATCAATTTTATTTTCGAGGATTTCGTTAAAGTCGAAGTGTTTTCCAATTTATCTACGTGAATAAAGTAAATCTACCAGATTTTGTAGAGAAAGAACGGAAATTAAGCTAGTTTTTTCGATCACAATTCACCCCTATGCTTTCCTATGGGAATCTCTCCCTATGCTTTACTATGGGAATCAAATACCATGGCGATTCACTTACTTCATGTGAAGGATTTCTATAAAAACCAATTGTTTCCATCTATATCTGCGTGAATTAAGTAAACTAGGCCCTTTTTTTAAAGAAAGAATTGAAATTAAATGAGTTTTTCCAGAAAAATCACTCCAATGCTTTACTATGGGAATATGACCTCATATGGATTATCTTTTTTATTTTCGAGGCTTTCGTTAAAATTGGAGTGTTTTCTATTAAATCTAGGTTAGATACGTTAATTGGCCAATTTTTGTCGAGAAATAATGGATAGTAATTGAGTTATTGAAGAAAGAATTATTTTCAATGCTTATCTATGGAACACAAAACGACACTAGAAAAAGTGAAGCATTTTCTAAACTTTCGAACGAAAATCTTTGATTTTGCCATTTTTGACTCCAATCTCATCTGAAATAGTATTCAAGGATTTCGATCATAAAACTGATTAAACATGTAATATAGCATATTTATACGTAAATTAACATATTATCATCATATTTTCAGCAGAAATTAATTTTAATAAGAAACTGATTTTCCTTGTCTCCTATGGGAATCCTCCCTATACTTTACTATGGGAATGTAATACCATGTCGATTCACTTACTTCATGTGAAGGATTTCTATAAAAACCAAGGTATTCCATCTATATCTGCGTGAATTAAGTAAACTAGCCCCTTTTTTTAAAGAACGACCTGAAATTAAATGAGTTTTTTCCAGAAAAATCACTCCAATGCTTTACTATGGGAATATGACCTCATATGGAATATCAATTTTATTTTCGAGGATTTCGTTAAAGTCGAAGTGTTTACCAGTTTATCTACGTGAATAAAGTAAATCTACCAGATTTTGTAGAGAAAGAACGGAAATTAAGCGAGTTTTTTCGATCACAATTCACCCCTATGCTTTCCTATGGGAATCCTCCCTATGCTTTACTATGGGAATGAAATACCATGTCGATTCACTTACTTCATATGAAGGATTTCTATAAAAACCAATTGTTTACATCTATATTAGCGTGAATTAAGTAAACTAGCCCGTTTTTTTAAAGAACGACCGGAAATAAATGCGTTTTTTTCCAGAAAAATCACTCCAATGCTTTACTATGGGAATATGACCTCATATGGAATATCAATTTTATTTTCGAGGATTTCGTTAAAGTCGAAGTGTTTTCCAATTTATCTACGTGAATAAAGTAAATCTACCAGATTTTGTAGAGAAAGAACGGAAATTAAGCTAGTTTTTTCGATCACAATTCACCCCTATGCTTTCCTATGGGAATCTCTCCCTATGCTTTACTATGGGAATCAAATACCATGGCGATTCCCTTACTTCATGTGAAGGATTTCTATAAAAACCAATTGTTTACATCTATATTAGGGTGAATTAAGTAAACTAGCCCGTTTTTTTAAAGAACGAGCTGAAATTAAATGAGGTTTTTCCAGAAAAATCACTCCAATGCTTTACTATGGGAATATGACCTCATATGGAATATCAATTTTATTTTCGAGGATTTCGTTAAAGTCGAAGTGTTTTCCAATTTATCTACGTGAATAAAGTAAATCTACCAGATTTTGTAGAGAAAGAACGGAAATTAAGCTAGTTTTTTCGATCACAATTCACCCCTATGCTTTCCTATGGGAATCTCTCCCTATGCTTTACTATGGGAATCAAATACCATGGCGATTCACTTACTTCATGTGAAGGATTTCTATAAAAACCAATTGTTTACATCTATATTAGCGTGAATTAAGTAAACTAGCCCGTTTTTTTAAAGAACGAGCTGAAATTAAATGAGGTTTTTCCAGAAAAATCACTCCAATGCTTTACTATGGGAATATGACCTCATATGGAATATCAATTTTATTTTCGAGGATTTCGTTAAAGTCGAAGTGTTTTCCAATTTATCTACGTGAATAAAGTAAATCTACCAGATTTTGTAGAGAAAGAACGGAAATTAAGCGAGTTTTTCGATCACAATTCACCCCTATGCTTTCCTAGGGGAATCTCTCCCTATGCTTTACTATGGGAATCAAATACCATGGCGATTCACTTACTTCATGTGAAGGATTTCTATAAAAACCAATTGTTTACATCTATATTAGCGTGAATTAAGTAAACTAGCCCGTTTTTTTAAAGAACGAGCTGAAATTAAATGAGGTTTTTCCAGAAAAATCACTCCAATGCTTTACTATGGGAATATGACCTCATATGGAATATCAATTTTATTTTCGAGGATTTCGTTAAAGTCGAAGTGTTTTCCAGTTTACCTACGTGAATAAAGTAAATCTACCAGATGTTGTAGAGAAAGAACGGAAATTAAGCGAGTTTTTTCGAGCACAATTCACCCCTATGCTTTCCTATGGGAATCCTCCCTATGCTTTACTATGGGAATGAAATACCATGTCGATTCACTTACTTCATGTGAAGTATTTCTATAAAAACCAATTGTTTCCATCTATATCTGCGTGAATTAAGTAAACTAGCCCGTTTTTTTAAAGAACGAGCTGAAATTAAATGAGGTTTTTCCAGAAAAATCACTCCAATGCTTTACTATGGGAATATGACCTCATATGGAATATCAATTTTATTTTCGAGGATTTCGTTAAAGTCGAAGTGTTTTCCAATTTATCTACGTGAATAAAGTAAATCTACCAGATTTTGTAGAGAAAGAACGGAAATTAAGCTAGTTTTTTCGATCACAATTCACCCCTATGCTTTCCTATGGAAATCTCTCCCTATGCTTTACTAGGGGAATCAAATACCATGGCGATTCACTTACTTCATGTGAAGGATTTCTATAAAAACCAATTGTTTACATCTATATTAGCGTGAATTAAGTAAACTAGCCCGTTTTTTTAAAGATCGAGCTGAAATTAAATGAGGTTTTTCCAGAAAAATCACTCCAATGCTTTACTATGGGAATATGACCTCATATGGAATATCAATTTTATTTTCGAGGATTTCGTTAAAGTCGAAGTGTTTTCCAATTTATCTACGTGAATAAAGTAAATCTACCAGATTTTGTAGAGAAAGAACGGAAATTAAGCGAGTTTTTCGATCACAATTCACCCCTATGCTTTCCTATGGGAATCTCTCCCTATGCTTTACTATGGGAATCAAATACCATGGCGATTCACTTACTTCATGTGAAGGATTTCTATAAAAACCAATTGTTTCCATCTATATCTGCGTGAATTAAGTAAACTAGGCCCTTTTTTTAAAGAAAGAATTGAAATTAAATGAGTTTTTCCAGAAAAATCACTCCAATGCTTTACTATGGGAATATGACCTCATATGGATTATCTTTTTTATTTTCGAGGCTTTCGTTAAAATTGGAGTGTTTTCTATTAAATCTAGGTTAGATACGTTAATTGGCCAATTTTTGTCGAGAAATAATGGATAGTAATTGAGTTATTGAAGAAAGAATTATTTTCAATGCTTATCTATGGAACACAAAACGACACTAGAAAAAGTGAAGCATTTTCTAAACTTTCGAACGAAAATCTTTGATTTTGCCATTTTTGACTCCAATCTCATCTGAAATAGTATTCAAGGATTTCGATCATAAAACTGATTAAACATGTAATATAGCATATTTATACGTAAATTAACATATTATCATCATATTTTCAGCAGAAATTAATTTTAATAAGAAACTGATTTTCCTTGTCTCCTATGGGAATCCTCCCTATACTTTACTATGGGAATGTAATACCATGTCGATTCACTTACTTCATGTGAAGGATTTCTATAAAAACCAAGGTATTCCATCTATATCTGCGTGAATTAAGTAAACTAGCCCCTTTTTTTAAAGAACGACCTGAAATTAAATGAGTTTTTTCCAGAAAAATCACTCCAATGCTTTACTATGGGAATATGACCTCATATGGAATATCAATTTTATTTTCGAGGATTTCGTTAAAGTCGAAGTGTTTACCAGTTTATCTACGTGAATAAAGTAAATCTACCAGATTTTGTAGAGAAAGAACGGAAATTAAGCGAGTTTTTTCGATCACAATTCACCCCTATGCTTTCCTATGGGAATCCTCCCTATGCTTTACTATGGGAATGAAATACCATGTCGATTCACTTACTTCATATGAAGGATTTCTATAAAAACCAATTGTTTACATCTATATTAGCGTGAATTAAGTAAACTAGCCCGTTTTTTTAAAGAACGACCGGAATTAAATGCGTTTTTTTCCAGAAAAATCACTCCAATGCTTTACTATGGGAATATGACCTCATATGGAATATCAATTTTATTTTCGAGGATTTCGTTAAAGTCGAAGTGTTTTCCAATTTATCTACGTGAATAAAGTAAATCTACCAGATTTTGTAGAGAAAGAACGGAAATTAAGCTAGTTTTTTCGATCACAATTCACCCCTATGCTTTCCTATGGGAATCTCTCCCTATGCTTTACTATGGGAATCAAATACCATGGCGATTCCCTTACTTCATGTGAAGGATTTCTATAAAAACCAATTGTTTACATCTATATTAGGGTGAATTAAGTAAACTAGCCCGTTTTTTTAAAGAACGAGCTGAAATTAAATGAGGTTTTTCCAGAAAAATCACTCCAATGCTTTACTATGGGAATATGACCTCATATGGAATATCAATTTTATTTTCGAGGATTTCGTTAAAGTCGAAGTGTTTTCCAATTTATCTACGTGAATAAAGTAAATCTACCAGATTTTGTAGAGAAAGAACGGAAATTAAGCTAGTTTTTTCGATCACAATTCACCCCTATGCTTTCCTATGGGAATCTCTCCCTATGCTTTACTATGGGAATCAAATACCATGGCGATTCACTTACTTCATGTGAAGGATTTCTATAAAAACCAATTGTTTACATCTATATTAGCGTGAATTAAGTAAACTAGCCCGTTTTTTTAAAGAACGAGCTGAAATTAAATGAGGTTTTTCCAGAAAAATCACTCCAATGCTTTACTATGGGAATATGACCTCATATGGAATATCAATTTTATTTTCGAGGATTTCGTTCAAGTCGAAGTGTTTTCCAGTTTACCTACGTGAATAAAGTAAATCTACCAGATTTTGTAGAGAAAGAACGGAAATTAAGCGAGTTTTTCGATCACAATTCACCCCTATGCTTTCCTATGGGAAAATCTCCCTATGCTTTACTATGGGAATCAAATACCATGGCGATTCACTTACTTCATGTGAAGGATTTCTATAAAAACCAATTGTTTACATCTATATTAGCGTGAATTAAGTAAACTAGCCCGTTTTTTTAAAGAACGAGCTGAAATTAAATGAGGTTTTTCCAGAAAAATCACTCCAATGCTTTACTATGGGAATATGACCTCATATGGAATATCAATTTTATTTTCGAGGATTTCGTTAAAGTCGAAGTG
>NW_028328427.1:0-19955 GCF_048544385.1 Mastigoproctus giganteus
TGTTGGGTCCATTATTGTTTTCTGTATTTATAAATGATATTGATGATGGTATATCAAGCTTAATGTCCAAGTTTGCAGATGATACAAAGGTTGGCAGGGTTGTCAAGGACACTACTGACACTATGCTGCTGCAACAGGATCTGGAAAGGTTGAGCAGATGGGCTGAGAGGTGGCAAATGAAGTTTAACATTGACAAATGTAAAGTACTACACATGGGAAACAGCAACCCCAGAGCAACGTATCAACTCTGTGGTACTACACTGACAGTGGTAGAGAATGAAAGGGACTTGGGGGTGGTTGTGCAGGCAGATATGAAGTTCTCTGAGCAGTGCAGACGGGCTGCAAGAGTAGCTCATGGAGTATTGTCAATGATATACAGGAATTTTTCCAGCAGGGATAAGGAGGTGATTATTCCATTGTATAAGGCAATGGTCAGGCCACACCTAGAGTACTGTATACAGGTCTGGAGGCCTCATTTCAAGAAGGATGTAGAGCTGCTGGAACGAGTACAGAGAAGGGCAACAAGATTAGTGAATGGAACAAAGGGGTACTCTTACGAAGAAAGGCTTAAATTTTGCAAATTACAGTGTCTGGAGACTAGGCACCAGCGAGGTGATCTGATAGAGGTGTATAAAGCCTTGAATGGTTTAAGCATGCTCAATGCTGATGGGATTCTTCCTCTAGCTCAGAAAAATCACCTGAGAGGGCATAAATTCAAATTGAGGAAAGACAGATGTAGGATAGACGTGCGGAAATTTGCCTTTAGCCAGCGGGTGGTTGGTTGGTTGGTGGAACAGACTTCCATCCCTTGTGGTGGAGGTTGATAGCCTAAATAAGTTTAAGGCTCAGCTGGACAGGTATTTTGAACAAACAGAGGGGTGAAGTGGAAGTGGGTTTTTTTTTTTTTTTTTTTTTGGCTGATGCTGCATAAGCTTGCTTTCTTGCATCAAATGCCTCTACTAATGCTAATGCTAAACCGCTGGTGGGCTGGACAGAATTCGCAATGCAATCCAGCCAGGAACTTATACAGTGTTTAAAGAACCACATCATCACGATGGTGGGACTGTTAGTAATCCTGGGTATAACCTCCATGCACAAGTACATGGTGGGTGACGACCCAAGTGTGAACCAACGTAAGCAGGGGTCGAGGTGTGGCGCCCACACCACATGGAGGAACGCTGCCCCTCTATGTTACCAGGCAGTACTAGATGGTAGATGACTCTCATCAAACGGTGGAATACCACCACTTTGCTTATTGAAGGCTTGAAGTGGTGGAACCCATGTTTAGTCTCTAGAGCTAAGTTCTGGTCAACCCTTCCCTATCTCTTCCATCATGCAATGCAGTATGATTGACGACTTTTGAGATTATGATGAACGTCGTGGTGAGATCCAATATTCCTTACATTTCCAGGGTACAGCTGTAAAATGGTGTTCGCAGGCCGGCCGCTAGTTAGTACACCGGACCGAACCTATTGGTAACTCTCTAGGAGGCTTCCGGATCAGCTAGTGTATAATCTTGCTACCGCTACTCTGCCAGATAGTGACTGGAGGGAGTCCGGGTAGTGTGTATGCGGGGAGCATTGTCGAGGCCACGTTTTGTCAAGGATCTGGGTATATTCTTACCACATGTACGCCATATCCAAAAATTTCATTACTTTATACAGCATGTCCCACCCACTTTTTCTTACTATTGAATACACCATGAATTGTCAAACTAATAGAGCAAGCTTATCTGCGAAACGATCTAAACCTCCCAAGGACTTCCTAATTCATTTAACAAATGTATGTGGTCTCAATTCTAATCTCAACGATGTCCATTTCCACTTGCAGTCTGCCAAACCTCATGTACTTTTTCTGACAGAATCTCAGTTATCGGTTGATTCAACTACTGCTCATCTCAGATGCCCAAATTATTCGCTGTATGATTCCTTTTGCCTCAAAGGTGGTACTTGTGCATATGTCCGTTCTGATATTCCCTGTCACAGACTTGGCAATTTGGAATCCCCTCTCTTTGATCTTCTCTGGCTTAAAATCTCTCTACCTCATTGTGTCAAATTCATCTGTTGTCTCTACCGTTCTCACAACTCCACTAATCACTTGGAGCTCTTTGACTTCCTCTCGTTGCAACTTTACTTTCACCAGTCCAACTTTCCTAACAGTGAGGTAATTTTCCTTGGTGATTTTAATGTTCACAACTCCAGCTGGCTTCCGTTTTCTAGTCACACTGACCCAGCAGGTCGAGATGCTGAGGCTTTTGCAATTACTAATGACCTAGCACAGATTGTTCATTTACCTTCAAGAATAGCGGACAATCCTAATCATACAGCCAATACGCTTGATCTTTTTCTCACAAACAACCCTTCTAAGTACACGGTCGAAGTGAGAGGTCCTTTAGGCACTTCAGATCACAACTTGGTGATTGTCTCTTCTTCAATGGAACCTTTATCTCATGGCTATTCCCAACCTAGTGTTGCTTGGCATTACAAGAATGCAAAATGGGATGACCTGCGAGACTTCTTTTCTTCTTTTCCTTGGTCAGATTACTGTTACAAAACTTCTGATGTCAATGTTTGCTCAGATCGTGTCAATGAAATTATTCTTGCAAGAATGGAATCCTTTATCCCACACTCCACTTTAAAATCTCGTCCTTTATCTAAACTTTGGTTTTCCAATAAATGTGCTAAGGCTGTTCAAGAGAAGAATGTTGCATATCGTAACTGGCTTGTTTCTAATTCTTTAGTTTCATTTTCTGCCTACACCAAAGCTCGCAACAATTGTAAAGCAGTTATTAATCAGTCCAAACTAGAGTTTGAACAGGCTAAGAGTAGAAAACTTGCTTCTTGCCCTAATAGTAACCGAGCATTCTGGTCTCTTGCCAAAGCTACTGGCCGCAACTTTTGCCCATCTCTGCTCCCACCTCTGTACAAACCAGATGGTTCTGTTGTCACTTCAGCCAAGGATAAAGGTGACCTGCTAGCATCCCATTTTTCTTCCAGCTCATGTATTAATGATCTTGGTAAAACACCTCCCACCATTTCCAACATGCTCCATTCAATGCCTCCTATGATCTTCCGTCAAAAGGATATCAGAAGGATTTTGATGAATCTTGATGCTAAGAAAGCTCTAGGTCTTGATGGTATTTCTCCACTTGTTCTCAAAACCTATGCTCCTGAACTTACTCCTATTCTTTGTCGCCTTTTTTCACTTTCTTATTCCAAAGGTGTTTTTCCTTCTGCTTGGAAATTTGCTCATATCCAGCCAGTTCCTAAAAAGGTGACAAATCCCTCCCATCCAATTATCGTCCCATTATCAATTACTTCTACTCTTTCTAAAGTAATGGAGAAATCAATTAACTGCCAACTCTTAAACTACCTAGAAACCTTCCGTCTGTTCAACGATCGCCAGTATGGATTCCGTCAGTGTCGATCCACTTGTGATATTCTGGCTTATGTTACCCATTTATGGACTAATTCAATGGAAAGGTTCGGTGAAACACAAGTAGTTGCTCTTGACATCTCAAAGGCTTTTGATCGTGTTTGGCATAAAGGTCTTCTAAACAAGCTTCCATCTTATGGTTTGCCAACTGTTTTTAGTAATTGGTTATCCAGTTTTCTCTCTGATCGCTCACTGAGGGTGATGGTAGATGGCTCTCTGTCTTCTAACTTCTCCACTAATGCCGGTGTCCCCCAGGGTTCAGTTCTTTCCCCCACTCTTTTCCTCTTGTATATTAATGACCTTCTTCCATTGACTGGAAATCCTATCCATAGTTTTGCTGATGATAGTACATTGCATTTCATTCTGAGAAACCTATTTTGAGAAACCTTTGAGATCTATTTTGAGAAACCTTGTCCTGCTCAATCAGCTTCAACTTCTCGAAAATCTTCTACCATTTCCTTAAATGCCGATCTTCAGGTAATTCTCCAGTGGGGCAAAGACATCTTAGTTGATTTCGACCCTTCTAAAACTCAGTCCTGTCTTATATCTCGCAAAAAGGATTCTTCTGCTCCTATGCTTATCTTTAGTGAAACTCCGATTTCTAGGCAAAATGATATATCTCTTTTGGGGATTACCCTGACTTCTAATCTCTCTTGGCACAAGCACATTACAAATATTGCTTCCTCTGCATCTATAAAACTTGGTTTTCTCTTTCGCTCTCGGCGTTACTTTTCTTCCAAACAGCTGGTAACTCTGTATAAATCGCAAATCCGCCCTGCCATGGAATATTGTTCCCACATCTGGGATGGTGCCCCCAAAACCTCTCTCAGGCTTCTTGATTCCATTCAGAAGAGGGCAGTTAGGTTAATTAATGATTCATCTCTAACAGAGTCTCTTCACTCACTCTCTCATAGACATACTGTTTCCGCTGCATGCCTCTTCTACAGATACTTCCATGGGCACTGTTCTTCTGAATTGGCTTCTATAATTCCCACTCTCTCTTTCAAAACAGTCTGAACACGTGCCACCACCAGCCAACATCCATTTACTGTCCAACATCAAACCCACAGAACCAACTTTTCATCTTCATCATTTATTCATTCAACTGCCGTTTTCTGGAACAACCTTCCTTCAAAGGTATTTCCTGAAAATTACAATCTACAGAAGTTAAAGTCCAATGTCAACAAATATCTTCTTTCTTCTTCTCAACCTCCAACCCAAGCACGGTACTAAGTACTATAGGTTCTAATACCTCTCGTGTTTGGGGTTCACATAAAAAAAAAAAAAAAAAAAATCAACAACCAAGACTTCCTCATCTCTTACGTATCACCTCCTTATACACCTGCATCCCCATTTTGCACACAGTAGACTGTGTTCACCATCACCTTAAATGTGATAACACCTTATGTGATAGGACAAAAAAACTTTCCATTCTGAATATCTGTAAAGCGACAGAGCTATGTCTCAACGATTCCATCTACATTTTTGATAGCACCATATATAAACAAACCCGAGGCCTAGCTATGGGTTCTCCCATCAGTCCTCACTTGGCCATGGAGGAATTTGAAACTAATTCCCTTTCTAACCACCCTCTCCCATCATCCTCTGCTATAGATACGCGGATGACATCCTCACCATATTCCCTGAGGCTCTGAAATGACATTTATAACCTATCTTAACAGCAAATCATCTTTTTTTTTAAAGTTCACCACTGAAAAAGAGAAGGACCAGGCCCTGCCTTTTTTTAAACATTTCGTTAAAGAAAGCGAGTTCACAGGTCAAAACATCAGTCTATTGGAAACTCATACCCAACTACCATTCCTTTCATGCCGTCGCAAAATGTCACAGCATTACTCATTCATTAATGTACAGGGATTAGACAAACTGCTCCAAAGAAACTGGCATACGTGATGAAATATATAGGGCCAAGTCCGACCTTAGCAAATGCTGCTACCCTGAACAGACCCGCAATTACTGGGAACTATGCACATCATGTTTTCACAACACCAGATACACCTCATCCGACTTCTGTCAACCTGACACTTTTGGTTTCACAGGCATTGCCCACATTCCATTTTATCCTACATTATCACACAGCATATCTAGAATCCTTTATAGCTACAACATCCACACCATTCAAACACCAAGAAAGAAACTGCAATCCATATATCCTCCCCCCTTCTTAAAACACCGATTCCACCTCTGAAGCAGAGGGGGATCATTTACTGCATACCCTGACGGGACTATGGTGCAAACTACATTGGCGAAGCCATCCATAGTTTGGAGGATCTATGAGGGACCACCACATTGCCATCATTAGAGCCAACTTTGTACTGTTGGTAGGAGGAATATGAAATCGGATTCACAGGTCAATGATGCTAAAATCATAGGTTTCTCACAAATTTCAAAATCTGCCATTGGTTAGAATTGGCACACATCAGTGTCACCAAAAATACAATCAACAGGGATTGCGGCACCCACATACATTTGATCTTTGAGCCTCTCATAGTCTGAGCTCTGTTACTGCCTACTACAGTAGTCGCCTACCTCAACCCTCTTCATTCCTTCAACTCCCTCTCCTTCTACCTCTCTTGAAGACTCTTCCTCTCCCTCATCACCCTTTGCACATACCCCCAAACTATCTCCTCCTCCAAGACCTAGCATGCTTACGTATTTGAAGGTAAACCACACACATAAAGACCACTGCTTTCCAGTGCTCAGTTGATAAAGTCTATATACAGTAGCCAAGAGCTACTATTGTTGTGTTGTTTGTTTGTGCTAAATTTAATATATGTTATCTCTCTTGAATATCTGTGCCTTGTGTCAGTTTCTATTTTATGTTTTACTGTGTGTACCCTCTCGCTTAGTATTAAAGTTATTTTCACTTGGTCAGTGTATGCAAGAAATTATATTAAGTATCCAACCCCTGACCTCATAGGGTTCTTCAGTCAATTAAAAACAACTGTTAGTTTTAATGTGAAAGATATTTACACAAGCCATCTGGACAAGAGATTAAGAAAAATATTCTGTTCTTAATGCATGTGGAAGAACCTCTAAATATTCTCCTTAAATTAATTAGGTGACGTAACAATATCATTTACAGCATATACAATGTTTATAATTCTGTATATTTACAAGCAAATTAGATATTAATCAATATACTGCAAGTACTTATACCAAACCTTGCTGTTTGATCAAACAGGGCAAGATGAATCACATCACCACTCTAAAATTGATAATAAGAGGCTGAAATAATGTCTAAATCAAAATTTGGATTGGTTACAAGTTGATCTATAACAGTACCACAGAAGAGGCTAGGTTGGCCACAGGGTGGAAGTATGAGAAATTACTGTCTAAGAGAACAAAGAAAGGAAACAAGTAATCTTCACTTATAAGAGCAGTGCTATGTAGAGGCTAAATAATGTGTATTTTTTTTTAATACCACATGATGATTAAAGCTTAATGATTTCCTGGAACGCTGCTTTAACACCCTAAAAATCCTGGCACCACCCCTGTTCACTTATGTGAATACAAAGAAGAAAAGAATGAATCAGACTGGACCCTTGCATAACAGTTGTGGAAAATTTTTAGATAATCCATCTGATGTTATGAATTGAACAGATACTTCAGGTCAATCTATACAGACAAAAGACCCTCCACAGTGACGAGAGGCTGATCAGTATGAAATTAGTGATACCAAAATTAAATTACAGAGATTGTTTATTAGAAAAGCTTTCAAGCCAAAAGACCCCTGGAATTGATGGCATTGTTGTTTGTGATTTCAGCTACATTGCGCTTGTTCAAGTTTTATTATTTTCAGTTATGTTAACACTGATGTTGGAATATTAGGTGTGCCAAGCCCATACTCACATCTGGTGAGTATGGACTTGGCACACCCAGGGTCCTGAGCTGGATATCATCATTCTCTCTCTCTCTCTCAAGGTAACTTGGGAATTTTTTTTTGGCTGGTGCAGCATAAGCCTCAGGCTTCCTTGCACCATATGGCTAATAATAATAAAACGGTGAGGTCATCAGCATATAGATATGTTTCTATTGTTTCTGGAATAACTTCCATGACAGGATTGATTCTGATAGAAAAAAGGGTTGCACTAAAGAGTTCCAAGCCTTGGGGGTATCTCTTGTTTTTGATTGCATATGAGATAGAATATGATGGTAGTGGACTTAGAAAGTTCTTTTAGACAAAGTTCTGAAGGATCTTTGTCTAAAAGAACTTTGTAGTCCTAATTTTTGCAATTCCTGTAGGATACCATATCTCCAAGTAGTACATGTATTCGAAGCCTATTCAATGTTGAGGCATATCATAACAAGATGTTTGTTTTGGAGAAAGGCATTGCGTATGTTTGCTTCAGCTTTTGTCATTATAAGTTTTACCAAGACAGCTAGTGAGGGCAATAGGGTGATAATTATTTGGATTTCAGTGGTCTTTCCTTGGTTTTGGAAAAGCCAGCAGAATCGAATGCTGTCAAGAGTCTGGATGAGTGTCCTCAAGGAATATTCTATTATAAAACAGCAAGAGCATGCATAAGGAATTTTTGGTGAGATGCTTAATCATTTCATAGTGGATTCCATCCAGACCTGCAGCACTTTGTTTTGATTTGGATAAGGCTTTATGCAATTCCTTTATAGCAAATGGTTGTATGTATGGAATCTCATGAGTTGTATACAAATTAATTTTGTATTTTTCAATTTGAGTTTTATATTTTTGAAAGACTGGTCTATATGATTATTTTGCTGACAATTCCTCAAAGGGTTCCCCTAGTAGTAGTAACTGAGGCATGTGATGCAAGAAAGCAAGCTTATGTAGAATCAGCAAAAAAAAAAAAAAAAAAAACATTTCACACATCCATTCCCTCTAAACGTTTGTCCAGTTCCTCCTTGAATTTATTTAAGCTATCAACTTTCACAAAGACAGATGGAAGTTTGGTCCGGCAATTAACTACCTGCTGGCTAAAGGCAAATTTTTGCACATCAATTCCATAACTGTCTTTCCTCAATTTGAATTTAAGCCCCCTCTGGTTCGTAATCTGAGCAAGAGGAAGAATCTCATCAGAATTGAGCCTGCTCAACCCATTCAAGGCATTATACACCATAATCAGATCACCTCTCAGGTGCCTAGTCTCCAGTTGCTGCAATTTGCAGAACTTAAGCCTTTCTTCATAAGACCACCCTTTCGTTTCCCTCACCAATCTTGTTGCCCTTCTCTGTACTCGCTAAAGCAACTCTGTACCTTTCCTAAAATGAGGCCTTCAGACCTGTACATAGTACTCACGGTATGGCCTGACCATTGCCTTATACAAAGGGATAATCACCTCCTTTTCCCTACTAGTAAAATTCCTGTATATCATTGACAATACCCCATGACCTGCTCTGGCAGCCTGTCTGCACTGCTCAGAAATACCTTCATCAATATCATTGATAAATATACAAAACGACAGAGCCCAACACCGAATCCCTGGGGGACCTCCCCCAGTCCACGAAGAGCAGTATCCATTGATTACCACTCTGTCTTCTCCCACTCAACCATCCTTTTATCCATTGTAGCAACTTACCCTTAATACCATACTGCTCCAATTTGTACAGTAGTCTTCCATGCGCAACAGTGTCAAAAGCTTTCCTTAAATCCACATACAGGCTTACGAGTTTTTTTTTTCAAGTATCCACAAAATTGAAAATGTGAACGTTAAACATTCATAAATACCACATTTCAAACCATGTGCATAGCTATACAATACAGTGTACGCCGCTTTATGATAATAATCCATTCCAGAGACACCATCATATAGTGAAAATATTGCAATGTGAACCCAATAACACATTGTTTTTTTTTTGTTTTTTTTTGATAATTCGTTCCACAACCTCGGAAGTTGAAATTTTCGCCATATAACTCTCTAAAAGGTTGTTTTTATAGTGTAAATTGTATTACTTACCAAGTCAAATCATTAAAATTCACTACACTTTAATCATTATCATATGTTCTGTTATAAGAACCAATTTTGAATGGCTTTGTGATATTTTTCTAAAGCACATTTCTGGAGGTCACGACCATAAAACAATAAAAACAATTTGCACTTTCCAGTTTACTGGGCTTTTCTGCAGGCGATTATAAACAGGTAGTAAACTCCGTGTTATTGCATTTGCGGAAATACCGATAGCTGGAATTGTGTGATTTTTTTTTTAAGTTATTATGGTGAAATGTGTTTCCCTTTTACTGAAATCTTCAATCATATAAAAAACATAAATAAATTTTCAAAATCTCTTCATTCCTTTTTTTTTTTTTTTTTTAAGCTTTGTGAAGTTGTTACTCCGTGTCAATCATGTTAGTTGCAATTTATGCGTTCCGTTAAAAAATGCTTATGCATGCTATTGAAATTTACAAAGAAAAGAGAAGATTATCTTGGAAACAAATGTCTCTTGAAGCATTTCTGAAGATGACTTGTTGTGCAACAAACCAATGAGTGCAGAGCCAATAATGAGTGATCAACGAGTGTGCATTTAGTCGATGAAGAAGAATAAACATTCTTTAACATTTGTATGTCATAAATAATTTCTTTATTATTATAATTTGCTTGATTTTACAGGCTAAGTTTTAATTTCTTTGGATAAATCAATCACTGTTTAAACAAACTAATTAGCTAACTAATTTTATTGTTGAGAACGTATCCCCTAATTTTAACATTATGTCTATGGGAAATAAATTCCCGCTTTACAAGCGCGCACTAGGAATGAATTAACTTGTAAAGTCGGGACCTACCCTGTATATGATATGAAAATTATATTTTGCATTCTGTTCCTTTGTAACCACATCATACTATCCAATCAAATTTGTCAGACAAGACTATCCCTTGAACAAACCCATGCAGTCTTGTCTAGATGACCTAATGCATCTTTAACCAATGATTCCATTATTTTCCCCTGGAACGGAAGTTAAACTAATTGGTCTGTAATCACTCGTGTCACTCTTTGTGAATTGGGGATACATTTGCACATATCCAGTATGTGAGGACTTCCCCTGAGTCCAAGGATGCTCTCATAATTATGGCTATGGGTTTGCTTACTTCCTTTGCCACCTCCTTCAATATAACTGGATAGATCCCATCCACCCCAGGTGACTTTCTTATGTTTAACTTCATCAATTTCTCCTCCACTTTTCTCTCAGTTATTACAAAATATTTAAGCACCCTGTTACAGTTTGATAAACTTCCGACATTTTACTCCCTTAATAACACCTCATGTGTGAATGTAGATGCAAAATACTCATTCAGATTATCAGCTATCTGAGCAGGATCATCAAAAGTCAAACCATCGATATCAAGTGGACCAATTCCTTCCTTCTAGAGTTTATATAACTAAAGAAGTCCTTGCTGTTTTTCTTAGCATCTTTTGCCAAAGATTTCTCATAATCTGCTTTCACTTGCCTAACTTCCTTTGTGACTTGATTACAGAGTAGTTTATAACTACCACAGGCTTCCGTGTTGCTTGATAATTTATATGCATTCCATGCATTTTTCTTGTCTGCCATGAGTCTCATTAACTCATCTGACATTCAAGCCTAAACCTTGAAAAGTATTTCTTAGTTGGTATAAAAAGCCTAGTTGCTTTCAACTTGATTTTAATTCCTTGAATGCTTCCCATTTAGAATTTGCTGCCGGCAACATCATCACTCAATCCCTCTGTATACAATTTAAAAACTGTCTGAAACAACTGTAGTCACCAATACAAAAGCAAAAACCCTTCCCTTTACCCCTGATGGTGGTAATATCTTTAAGTAAATCCCAAATTAGTACACTGTGATCACTTCCACCCAGTGGTTTCTTTATCTGCAAATTCTAAATGCACGAATAATCACTGCTGATAACCAGATCAAGAGTATTACTCTTTCTGGTTTCCTCTCTAACGTGTTGCTGTAGAAAACAATCATCCAATAAATCCACAAAAGATTTGCTAGTGTGCAAGAGACCAATGCACAAATATTGATCAATATTTGGGAAGTTAACATCCCCCATTATTAGACGATCTGACTTATTGGACCACTATTTCTCTGTACAGTTGTTCGTTGTACTAATCAGAGCCATTAGGCCTATAACACACTCCTACTCACATTTTTGCTTTCCCAGTGCTGACATCACACCAAACCGACTCAACACTGCACTGACCATCTATGTCAACTGTATGCACTTTTTTTTTTTTTTTTTTTATGAGAACCCCAAACACGAGAGGTATTAGAACCTATAGTACTTAGTACCGTGCTTGGGTTGGAGGTTGAGAAGACGAAAGAAGATATTTGTTGACATTGGACTTGAACTTCTGTAGATTGTAATTTTTAGGAAATACGTATGAAGGAAGGTTGTTCCAGAAAACGGCAGTTGAATGAATAAATGAGGAAGACGAAAAGTTGGTTCTGTGGGTTTGAAGTTGGACAGTAAATGGATGTTGGCTGGTGGCGGCACGTGTTCGGACTGTTTTGAAAGAGAGAGCGGGAATTATAGAAGCCAATTCAGAAGAACAGTGCCCATGAAAGTATCTGTAGAAGAGGCATGCAGCAGAAACAGTACGTCTATGTGAAAGCGAGTGGAGAGACTCTGTTAGAGATGAATCATTAATTAACCTAACTGCCCTCTTCTGAATGGAATCAAGAAGCCTGAGAGAGGTTTTGGGGGCACCACCCCAGATGTGGGAACAATATTCCATGGCAGGACGGATTTGCGATTTATACAGAGTGAGCAGCTGTTTGGAAGAAAAGTAACGCCGAGAGCGAAAGAGAAAACCAAGTTTTTTAGATGCAGAGGAAGCAATATTTGTAATGTGCTTGTGCCAAGAGAGATTAGAAGTCAGGGTAATCCCCAAAAGAGATATATCATTTTGCCTAGAAATCGAAGTGTCACTAAAGATAAGCATAGGAGCAGAAGAATCCTTTTTGCGAGATATAAGACAAGACTGAGTTTTAGAAGGGTTGAAATCAACTAAGTTGTCTTTGCCCCACTGGAGAATTACCTGAAGATCGGCATTTAAGGAATTGGTAGCAGATTTTCGAGAACTTGAAGATGATTGAGCAGGACAAGGTTTCTCAAAATGGAAAGTTGAATGCAATGTGCTATCATCAGCAAAACTATGGATAGGATTTCCGGTCAATGGAAGAAGGTCATTGATATACAAGAGGAAAAGAGTGGGGGAAAGAACTGAACCTTGGGGGACACCGGCATTAGTGGAGAAGTTAGAAGACAGAGAGCCATCTATCATCACCCTCAGTGAGCGATCAGAGAGAAAACTGGATAACCAATTATTAAAAACAGTTGGCAAACCATAAGATGGAAGCTTGTTTAGAAGACTTTTATGCCAAACACGATCAAAAGCCTTTGAGATGTCAAGAGCAACTACTTGTGTTTCACCGAACCTTTCCATTGATTTAGTCCATAAATGGGTAACATAAGCCAGAATATCACCAGTGGATCGACACTGACGGAATCCATACTGGCGATCGTTGATCAGACAGAAGGTTTCTAGGTAGTTTAAGAGTTGGCGGTTAATTGATTTCTCCATTACTTTAGAAAGAGTAGAAGTAATTGCAATGGGACGATAATTGGATGGGAGGGATTTGTCACCCTTTTTAGGAACTGGCTGGATATGAGCAAATTTCCAAGCAGAAGGAAAAACACCTTTGGAATAAGAAAGTGAAAAAAGGCGGCAAAGAATAGGAGTAAGTTCAGGAGCACAAGTTTTGAGAACAAGTGGAGAAATACCATCAGGACCTGGAGCTTTCTTAGCATCGAGATTCATCAAAATCCTTCTGATATCCTTTTGACGGAAGACCACAGGAGGCATTGAATGGAGCGTGTTAGAAATGGTGGGAGGTGTTTTACCAAGATCATTAATACATGAGCTGGAAGAAAAATGGGATGCTAGCAGGTCAGCTTTATCCTTGGCTGAAGTGACAACAGAACCATCTGGTTTGTACAGAGGTGGGAGCAGAGATGGGCAAAAGTTGCGGCCAGTAGCTTTGGCAAGAGACCAGAATGCTCGGCTACCATTAGGGCAAGAAGCAAGTTTTCTACTCTTAGCCTGTTCAAACTCTAGTTTGGACTGATTAATAACTGCTTTACAATTGTTGCGAGCTTTGGTGTAGGCAGAAAATGAAACTAAAGAATTAGAAACAAGCCAGTTACGATATGCAACATTCTTCTCTTGAACAGCCTTAGCACATTTATTGGAAAACCAAAGTTTAGACATAGGACGAGATTTTAAAGTGGAGTGTGGGATAAAGGATTCCATTCTTGCAAGAATAATTTCACTGACACGATCTGAGCAAACATTGACATCAGAAGTTTTGTAACAGTAATCTGACCAAGGAAAAGAAGAAAAGAAGTCTTGCAGGTCATCCCATTTTGCATTCTTGTAATGCCAAACAATACGAGGTTGGGAATAGCCATGAGATAAAGGTTCCATTGAAGAAGAGACAATCACCAAGTTGTGATCTGAAGTGCCTAAAGGACCTCTCACTTCGACCGTGTACTTAGAAGGGTTGTTTGTGAGAAAAAGATCAAGCGTATTGGCTGTATGATTAGGATTGTCCGGTATTCTTGTAGGTAAATGAACAATCTGTGCTAGGTCATTAGTAATTGCAAAAGCCTCAGCATCTCGACCTGCTGGGTCGGTGTGACTAGAAAACGGAAGCCAGCTGGAGTTGTGAACGTTAAAATCACCAAGGAAAATTACCTCACTGTTAGGAAAGTTAGACTGGAGAAAGTCAAGTTGCAAAGAGAGGAAGTCAAAGAGCTCCAAGTGATTAGTGGAGTTGGGAGAACGGTAGAGACAACAGATGAATTTGACACAATGAGGTAGAGAGATTTTAAGCCAGAGAAGATCAAAGAGAGGAGATTCCAAATTGCCAAGTCTCTGACAGGGAATATCAGAACGGACATATGCACAAGTACCACCTTTGAGGCGAAAGGAATCATACAGCAAATAATTTGGACATCTGAGATTCAGTCAGAAAAAGTACATGGGGTTTGAAAGACTGCAAGTGGAAATGGACATCGTTGAGATTGGAATTAAGACCACGTATATTTGTGAAATGAATTAGGAAGTCCTTGGGAGGTTTAGATCTTTTCGCAGATAAGCTTGCTCTATTATTTTGACAATTCATGGTGTATTCAATAGTAAGAAAAAGTAGGTGGGACATGCTGTATGAAGTAATGAAATTTTTGGATATGGCGTACATGTGATAAGAATATACCCAGATCCTTGACATAACATGGCCTCGACAATGCTCCCCGCATACACACTACTCGGACTCCCTCCAGTCACTATCTGGCAGAGTAGAGGTAGCAAGATTATACACTAGCTGATCCGGAAGCCTCCTAGAGAGTTACCAATAGGTCCGGTCCGGTGTACTAACTAGCGGCCGGCCTGCGAAAACCGTTTTAGAGCTGTACCCTCGAAATGTAAGGAATATTGGATCTCGCCACGACGTTCATCATAACCTCAAAAGTCATCAATCATACTGCATGATGGAAGAGATAGGGAAGGGTTGGCCGGAACTTAGCTCTAGAGACTAAACATGGGTTCCACCACTTCAAGCCTCCAATAAGCAAAGTGGTGGTATTTCACCGGTTGATGAGAGTCATCTACCACCTAGATTTCCTTAGATTTTATGTGTTTCTTAACTAACAGCACACATTGTACTACTCAAATTCCAATTCTGCACTGCTGATATCTGTGTAACACCACATCTGCCTTTGATGTCTTTACCAGCACAAATTCATCAAATTTATTTACTATAGCATTAGCATGGGCACATGATGCAAGAAAGCAAACTTATACAGCATCAGCCAAAAAAAAAAAAAAAAAAAACCACACACACACACACCCTTCTCATTCTACCCATCCACTCGCTCCAAATGTTCGTCTACTTCTGCCTTGAATCTGTTTAAGCTATCAACTTCCACAACGACAGATGGAAGCTTGTTCCAGCAATCAACCACCCATTGGCTAAAGGCAAATTTCCACACATCTATCCTACAACTGTCTTTCCTCAATTTGAATTTATGCCCTCTCAGGTGATTATTCTGAGCAAGAGGAAGAATCCCATCAGCATGGAGCATGCTCAAACCATTCACAGCTTTATACATCTCAATCAGATCTCCGCGCAGGTGCCTAGTCTCCAGCCACTGCAATTTGCAGAACTTAAGTCCCTCTTGATAAGAGGATCCCTTCATTCCCCTCAGCAATCTTGTTGCCCTTCTCTGTACATGCTCAAGTAAATCTACATCCTTCCTAAAATGAGGCCTCCAGACCTGTACGCAGTCAAGGCGTGGCCTGACCATTGCCTTATACAGAGGGATAATCACCTCCTTTTCCCTGCTAGCAAAATTCCTATATATCATTGACAAAACCCCATGACCTGCCCTGGCAGCATGTCTGCATTGTTCAGAAAACTTCATATCTGCCTGCACAATTACTCCCAGGTCTTTTTCATTTTCTACCACCTTAAGCGTAGTACCACACAGTTGGTTCGTTTCTCTGGGATTACTTCTACCCATATGCAGTACTTTGCATTTGTCAAGGTTAAACTTCAGTTGCCACTTCTTAGCCCATCTGCCCAAATTATCTAGATCCTGTTGCAGTAGCACACTGCCATTACTGTCATTAACAACCCTGCCAACCTTTGTATCATCTGCAAACTTCGACACTAAGCCTGATATACCTTCATCAATATCATTGATAAATATACAAAACAACAGTGGACCCAACACCGAACCCTGTGGGACTCCACTAATAACATTAGTCCAAGAAGAGCAGCACCCATTGATTACCAACCTCTGTCATCCTTTTATCCATTGTAGCAATTTACCCTTAATACCATTCTGCTCCAATTTGTACAATAGTCTTCCATGCGCAACGGTGTCAAAAGCTTCCCTGAAATCCAAATATATGATATAAAAATTATTTTTTACATCCAGTTCCTTTGTAACCACATGATAATATCCTATCAAATTTGTCAGACAAGACTTTCCCTTAACAAACCCATGCTGTGTCTGAATTATTGCTGCAGTCTTGTCTAGATGATCCTGCAATGCATCTTTTACCAGCGACTCCATTATTTTACCCGGAACAGAAGTTAAACTAAATGGTCTGTAATTACTCGTGTCACCCTTCGATCCCCCTTTGTGAATTGGGGATACATTTGCACATCTCCAGTCCGTGGGAACCTCCCCTGTGTCCAAGGATGCTCTCATAATTATGGCTAAGGGTTTGCTTAGTTGCTTTGCCGCCTCCTTTAATATAACTGGATAGATCCCATCCACCCCAGGTGCTTTTCTTACGTTTAACTTCAACAGTTTCTCTTCCACTTTGCTTTCAGTTATTACAAAATCATTAAGTATCCTGCTACAATTTGATAACCTTTTGCATTTTCAAACCTTAATAATTCCTCACATGTGAATGTAGATGCAAAATACTCATTCAGTTTGTTTGCTATCTGAGCAGGATCATCAACAGTCGAACCATCGATGTCAAGTGGACCAATCAGATTCATCCCCTTCCTTTTGGAGTTTATATAAGTAAAGAAATCCTTGCTGTTTTTCTTAGATCTTTTGCCAAGGATGTCTCGTAATCTGCCTTCGCCTGCCTAACCTCCTTTGTGACCTGATTACAGATTAACTTATATCTGTCATAGGTTTCTGAGTCGCTTGATAATTTATATGCATCCCATGCATTTTTTTTTCTCTGTTACGAGTCTCATCAGTTCATTTAACAACCATTTAGGCCTAAACCTTGAACAATATTTCTTAATAGGTATGAAACTTTTAGTTGCATCCACGATTAATTCCTTGAATGCTTCCCACTTAGAATTTACTGTTGGTAACATCGTCAGTTGATCCCATTGTACAGAAATTGAAAACTGCCGGAGACAGTTTTTAAATTCTGTATTCGCCTTTACAGAAGCAAAAACCCTTTCCTTTACCCCTGATGGTAATTAAATCTTTAAGTAAATCCCACGTCAGTACACTGTGATCACTGCCACCTAGTGGTTCTTTTATCTGCAAATTTCTAATACATGAATGATCACTGCTGATAACCAGATCAAGAGTATTACTTTCTCTGGTTGCCTTTCGAACATGCTGCTGCAGAAAACAATCATCCAATAAATCCACAAAAGTCTGACTAGTGTGTGAGTGCCCAACCCATAAGTTCCAGTCAGTATCTGGGAAGTTAAAATCCCCCATTATAAGACATTCCGATTTACTAACCCACTCTATTTCTCTGTACAATTGTTCATTGTACTCATTCGAGTCATTAGGCCTATAATACACTCCTGCTCCTATTTTTGCTTTCGCAGTGCTTATGTCACACCAAACTGACTCAACAGTGCACTGTTCATCTATATCAACTGGGTGCACTTCTTTTGATTTTATGTTTTTCTTAAATAACAGCATAACACCTCCTCCCTTCCTATCCTGTCTATCCTTTCTGTACACATTGTACTCCCCAAATTCCAGTTCGGCATTCCTTATATTAGTGTGACACCATGTCTCTGATATCCCAACAATATCCGCCTTTGATGTCTTGACCAACACTTCAAATTCATCAAATTTATTTACTATACTTCTAGCATTGGTATACATGCAAGTATACATGCACCTATTCTTATTCTTAGTTCTTACTCTAACACATCCCATATACCCACCTGTTTCACGATGACTGCCACCCGTCCCTGAAACCCCCAACAACCCTCGCTCCAGGTCGCTACTTATTCTAATAGAAGTTGTGCAAGAAACACCTTCACCTCTGCCTACGGCTACTGTTAAACTATTAGTCCTTGTATCCCCCCAAGCTATCAGTTTTCCGACCCACCCAACACTGCCTCGATAGCATCAGCAAATATTCTTGCACCCTTTCTATTTAAGTGTATCCCATCCCTGTAGAAGCAGTCTCTCCTGTTAACAAGTACAGTCCAGGCTGAAAAAAATTCTATCCCTTGAACCTTGTACAATCTTTCCAGGGCCGAATTGATCAACAAGGCTCTCATCATATACTCCCTCCTATCGTGTCTGGACAGAATTGCAAACACTTTCAAATTCAACCCTAATTCACGGCTTTTTTTCATCAGTGACCTGTACTTGTTAAGTAATTCTGCCGGTCTCCTACTCTTGATATCATTAGTGCCAATGTGTACAACTATATCACGTTTTGTGCCCTTAAAAGATGATATGTGCTCTACAACGTCATCAACCTTTGCCCCTGGCAGACATACCCTGGTCCTGTTCCACCTATCCTTTTCACAAAGGATGTTTCCCGTTTCCCTGACAATAGAGTCCCCAACAACTACTAGTTCCTTTGGGACCAGCGCAATCTGCCTTGGGGGTTGCCGCTGTGTTGCGTGATGACCAAGTGCAAGCTCTGGTGTTGATATGGGCAGCTGAGAGCCTGATGGGCCCCTCAATTTAGATCTTTCGAGGGCATCCACCCTGTCCTTCAAACTCTCATATAGGCCCATAACAACGCTGAGTTGTCGCCTGATTTCCTTACACTCCTTACATCGCGCACACACACAAAGACATCCCCCATGGCAATATCATGTTCCGTTCCAGATAGGGCAAACATTTCACAAGTTGTACATTTTTTTGGCTGTGATGCGTTGGAGAATCACCCCCCTCAGTTTTCCCCCGAGTCACAGCACTCCTGCCACTTTGTGCCCATTGCTTTGCTGCTCTAGTTTGGGGCATGATATTTTAAATTAATAAGATCAATAAATTAAATTAATTAAATGTCAATACTACGCTTTCTAATAGAAACATTGAAGCGTATTACTGTTTCTATAATTATACGTTAGAGCTACCTAGCTACCTCAATTAAAAATTGAATTCCCTATCACTATATACAAAAACAATGCCTGCAATATTCGAACGAAATAACGGTTTTATAAAGTATTATGTATATCTACAAAAACTGTTTATATAAATTAAAATAAAAATAACCAGCGTAATTAAAACTATAAGACTACGTATTAAGTACAATATAAAATAACAATTATGTAAATAAAAAGCAAACACTTATCATTTTTTTCGGAGCCTGTAACTCGCAGCTGTATTTTCTAAAGAGAGTCAGCGCCCTCTCTGACTTGAGGCCTCAGACTTTTATACAGTACTCAAGGTTTGGCCTGACCATTGCCTTATACAAGGGGATAATCACCTCCTATACTTCTAACATTGATGTACATGCAAGTATACATGCATCTATTCTTATTCTTAGTTACCCTAACACAGCCCATGTATTTAATTGTTCCGTGATGACTCCTACTAGTCCCTGAAAACCCCAGCACCCCAGACTCCAATCTAATAGAAGCAGTGCAAAGATCACTTGTACCTCTGCCTGCAGCTACTGTTAATATTTTAGTCAGTGAATCATCATCGTTATATTATTAACACACACAGCCATATGGTCCAAAGAAGACCGAGGTTTTTTTCTGCACCAAAGCAAAAGATAGAGAGAGAGAAAGTAGA
>NW_028328428.1:0-19925 GCF_048544385.1 Mastigoproctus giganteus
GAAATTAATTTGTAATCCAAATTCTTAATGAAAACATTTCTTTGTCGAGTCGTGTAGATTTAGATATATCATAAACTCGTGTACCAGGAAAGAAAAGCCAGATAAACGATCCGTATTTTTAGGATGGGGAAATCATTGAGCTGAAAGGGTAGCAGATAGTTGGGATCGACACGATATTAAAGGTAATGGGAACACCGAGTGGGTATGAATGAAATGGGGGCAAATGGATCAAGAATATCAGGATATCTATAAAAATTATAAGGAAGGAATAAAACTTAAGATGTAGGTCGGTAGCTGGCACACCTTCGTGGGGAGGTCCTCGTTACCACAAACTCCCGGAATTTCAAATTGATTAGAATAGCGAAGCGGTTCCATTTTTTCCCCCTGCAGGCCAAACGAAATATTCTCCTATTTCCTGCAGTCTTTTTGACTGTACTAGTTCTGAAAGTGAAAGGTGAAATATAACAGAAAAGTCAAGCTGTGGGGAGGGGGAAGGAGCAAAGTAAATGAAGTTTAGGTGTGATACCTACGTTGGCAGTTTTCGGCGCACCTTGTATGTGGGGAAATTCTGTTTAGATTGTCTACAACATTTATGTCTAATTGAGCAGTTCTGTAGGCCATTGTCGCATCGTTGGTATAAACGTTCCGGAGTGAAGAATTTTCACAAATAAGGACATCATTTACGATTATATGCATCCATTCACTGTCCAACTCCAAAATTAATAGAACCAACTTTTCTGTTCTTCACTTATCCGTTCTACTTTCATGGACGGGAATTTTAAGAGCTGTTTGACAATTTACAAACTCTATCAGCATGTCCATGTAGGTAACAATCCGAAATATGCATTTGTTATTCCTTTATTGTATGCTCTATTAGCGAATAAGAAGGAAGAGAGGTATGTAAGGCTTTTTCAGTCTCATCAAAAGCACCTTCTTGGTTATCACAATTTTTAAATTGGTTTTGAGGGTGCAGTTGTACAAGTTCTCAGCCAAGTTTTTCTCGAGGTCCAAATTTCTGGCTATAACTTTCATTACACTTTGCATAGCGGATAGCACAGCTTTTAGTCTCGACAGAAACAGTGGAGGCTGGCCATAAAGTGCTATTGAGCCATGGCATTTCCACAGTAACACTAAAAAAATAAAAGTAAACCCTTTATATATTTATTACTAATTTATATTTATAACCGATGTTATAAATGATTAAATACAGTGTTATATAATGTACTCGCATTCTTACGTCAACGGAACGAAAAGTCCTTCCACTTTGAAACCGGCTCGCTTGTTACATGTAGCAAATAACCCAAGCATTCACGTACCGACTAGCTTAAATTAACTGCATATGACTAGATTATATAGTACAGCTGCACATAGATTAAATAAACATGCACATAGTGAGTAGACGAAATAAACTAGAGTCGGTCTTCCAAAATAAACTGGAGTCGGTCTTCCAAAAGGAAGACTGACTCCAGTTTATTTTGGCACTACTGCTTTCTAGGCACTACTGCTATTTTATACATTTTGGAGAAATGTATAAAATCATAAAAATGTACAAATGTATCAAGAATATATATAAAAATGATAAAGAAATCAGATAAAAAAATGTGATAATTTGCGCATATCGGGCATATATATCTTCTTAAAAAGTTGATAATGGATAGCTTTTAATAATAATTGCTTCCAACTATTTAATGATTATTTTGATAACTGACTTCACAATAATACTTTCTTATTAGTAAATTAATAAGAGGAGTTTACCTCAATATAGTACGTAGAACACTTCCATATGATACCCTCCAGAAATTAAAACGGAAAAAACGAAAAAATCGACAACTTACCGGTACATTAAAGTAAAATATAAATAATTAAATAATCAATTTAACACAATTCAAAATCAATTTAAAACAATTAAAATTCAAATTAACGCAATTAAAATAATCTAACGAAAATATTCAAAACGTTCCTAAGGAAGGAAAATCGTTTTGAATATTTTCGTTAGATTCTTTTAATTGCGTTAATTTGAATTTTAATTGTTTTAAATTGATTTTGAATTGTGTTAAATTGATTATTTAACTATTTATATTTTACTTTAATGCACCGGTAAGTTGTCTATTTTTTCGTTTTTTCCGTTTTAATTTCTGGAGGGTATCATACGGAAGTGTTCTACGTACTATATTGAGGTAAACTCCTCTTATTAATTTACTAATATTATTATCAACGTAGAACATATTGAGTATTACAGCTCTGATTCATACTATCTAAATAATACTTTCTGTAGAATTTAAAGTTGCTTTAATTAGCGAGATCGGACACCAAACACATTTGAAGGATGGCATTTACGATTTATTAGATTAATGATTGGGAAAGTAAACCTCAATTTTCTAGAATTAATTAAAATTTTGAAAGAAGACTTCATTTATTATGACGAAGTTTGCTTGCGAAGAGAAGTTGGACTATACATGAAACTGGGGGGGGGGGGATAAAAGAATAAGTCAGTTAATAACAAACTTTCGGAACTTTATTTCCTAAAACAGACTTAAAAATGTTTAAGATGCTTTGTCAGTCAGTCATAAATACGATTAATAGAAAACATTAACAAAATACTATATAAGTATATAGAGGGTATTTCATAATATGTAGGCCATACTTTCAGGATCGATTCAGGACCTGAAAATAATGCAAAGTTTGAAATTCACACTACTACTTAGATAAAATTATATTCCTTGCGTTACTAGCCAAGTTTGCCAGTCATTTATTTACCTTTTTCAACATTAGTCTGGAGATTCGGAATGCTTTGTCATCCCTGATAAAAATTACGACTACGATATTGCGATGAAATTCTCCATGATAATCTGTCCGTTAATTTTTTTTTTTATATTAATTCTCTTTATTACAACCCATTTCTCCTTATATATTTTTAGCCTTCTAGTTCAAACTAATAACTCACCTTCCCCCACAAAAAGTTACATTAATACCATTACTTCTTATTTAAATTAAATAGGTATATTGTTTTTTTGCAGAAGGTGTGACATTCTTCACACTGAACACTACACTCACCTACCATGTTTTCTTATTTATATCTAATTGCGTGTAATTTGCATTACATGTGTTTAAAAATGTATTGCGCTTGAAGGTGCAATTACATACGCTGTTTTATTTTGTCCTTACAGTTAAATATACGTACTTTTCATAGTATACCTTTTTTTTTCATACGTATAAATATTTCCACTTCATATATCCTAGCTTATATCTGCTAACCTTCTATTTCTAAATTATTATTAATAATAACGGTATTATTTTGCATTATTTCATTTTATTCTAAATATATATGAACATTTAATATACACATTATAAATATGAACTTCACTTGAAAAAAAAAAGAAAAAAAAAAGACAATATATTATATTTTATTTGGTTAATATGGAGCTAAATATATTCACTGTAAGTGCTCGCTTAAGAATTACTGTATATATTTCTGTGTACTCTTTTTGTAATCATGTAGCGCCCCTTGCCACTTAATTTGGTAATTGGAATGTTTAAAGTAAGAATGAAAAGTTATTTTTTTTTTTATCCAGACAGACTAATAAACTAATTGACGTGGCGTAATAAACTGGTGTCTCAAATTAAAATAATTTTATACCACGTGTGAGGATTGCTGCTAAATGTAACAAGTGATATTTGAGAAGTGCTAATTCCTACCTACGACCAACAGTTAAATAAAAATAAACCTGAATAACTATGAAACTACAAAATGAAAACCAAAAGAGCTGGTATTGGGCCAGGGAAGCACATCGAAATGGAATACTGCAAAGGTAAAGTGCAACTGCTGCTTGAGATAACGCCACGATACCCCACTACCACGAGTATTAGCTATTGCTTGTTAATTTTGGTTTTCATTTTTCGTTTCGTAATTTCATAATTTTTTAGTTTTATTATTTTTTTAAATTTAAGTGCTTGGTCGCAGATTAGAACCTCCAACGTTTCATTTGTTACATATAGTAGCAATTTTCATACGTGATTATATATGTGTTTTAATAAAAGTATTTTAACAAAAAATAAACGACCTCCTGTGTGTTTTTGGTAGCTGAGACTAACCCTGTCATAAGAGCCCCTCGTATTCGGCGCAACTGGGAACGATGCATCTGGCTAGCAACTTTCCACTGATGTACATAACGTGCATATATACGCGCCATAGTAACTTCTCATGGTCTGCAATTACCTTAAACTGTCCAACAAAAGTAATTCTGTATTAACTCGAACATGGTTAGTTTTCTTAATCACAACAGTGTACTTTCTCACAGTAAATTTAATGGTTTTGTTCTAAATTTGCGTAAACTGCATGATTACAGTTCATTACACATGTGTATTCCTCAAGGTAACAGAATGTTAAGTTATCAGCTTTGCCCTTATTAAAACCTTGTATCGGATTTTTTCTTGAGTTCTTTTATAGTTGGAATTAGTTTATAAAATGATTATTCGGGTGGTGAGGAGATGGGAACCTTTGCCGTAAGTGATAAGGGAACTCAAGGTTAGCTCATTCCAAGATCACTAAGTATTTCAAAAGAAATATCTCCGCCCAAAAACCTTCAAAGCAATGAGGTTATTACAAAAACTTCATTCTTAAAACCGAATAAAAATTAATACTTATACAAAAGTATTAACTTTGATTCAGTTTTAAGAATAAAGGTTTTCTTTTATGGTAGAAAACTACCATAAGAAAAATGGTAGAAAACGTTGAGAATCCTGACAGTTGATACCTTTCTCAAAAAGACTGTCCATGGCAGTATTGTAGCTTCGTTATCTGTTTTGTCACTGTTGATTCCCATTGCAGACTTGATTATTGGTTGCAGTCAGCAAGCCTCAGGCAGACGTGTAAGGTTTTCCTGTCGGAAACTCGAGTTTTTTTGTCATACGTGTACAGGATCTATCTATGGAAGAAGACGGTTTTCAGTTCCAGAGGAGAGTGAACGTGAACTTGTACCAGGAATACATAACTTTTCGACTGTGCTACAATGACGTGTTCTACCAGGAATATATGCGGTTCACAGAGATACGGAGAATATACACAGTTTGGAGAGATACAGTTCGGAATGCCAAACTAGGTGGGAAACGAGAATAGTTCCCACTAGGGACTCTGATCAACAGAAAAAAAATATCATGTCCCGTTGGAAGCAAAAGACAAGAACAATTAGCATTCTACGGGCTGGGTGGGGTCGAACTTTAGGAATTTTTGTATCTGACCCCTTAATTCGTAGCTTGGCTTCGGATACGCGATTTATTGATGTTTTATGGCCTCGGAATGTACGTACACCGGATAGAGGATGGAAAGGCATATGCAATTATTATTTTTTTTTAACTTTTATTTTTGAATTTTCTACCCAAAAATAGTAAAAGATAAATACAACAAAAGGTTGGCTATGAGAGCACCACTATTGAAAGAGAAAATTCGGGACTTTCGTTTGGTGAGATCAGGCAGAATATACTTGGGACAGTATACTGTAATTAAGTTATATTAATGTCGTAAAGGACGCAAAAATACTTTAAATGATATGGGCCCAGAGATTTCCTGGAACAGATTATTTAAGGTTACTACTTTATGCACTAGTCATGTGTACCAAGAGATAAGTGAGATGTCCAACATCAACTATTGACAGTAGTAGGTAGTCTAATATCGTGCTAATTTGTAGCCAGTATTTATTCGATCGTCGCGTTGTGTGGTTTACAATGGTAGTGATGCGGTGATTCGTAAATTTAATTTGGATCCAGGGTCATACTACACTTTTAGCTCCTGGATGCAAAGGGGAAAATGTCACCCTGGACAACATGAAAAATAAACCAATAATGATTGTATTGATGTATTCATTTTGCCGCTGCTACCACATAGAAAGGTCCCAGTAAAGTTAATTTATTCTGTCGATCGTGAAAGGTGGCATCTGGATGGGTTCACTTTCTGACCTACACCTTAACATAGACCTGTATAGGTCTATGTTTTCCCCTTAACATAGGGGAAACAATTGCATATTATGAATAATTATAAATTTTGCAAAGCAAATATAGTATTTTAAGTGATGGAAAATGAGATAAAGTTGTGTAGATACAAAAATCAAAAGTGTATTGTTGTTATAATGCATTTAATGTTCAGTGAGGGTGCGTGCACTATCACTAGCCAGTTTGATTTGGGACAAAATGTTTAGGTATATTGGAAACTATTCTGAACCATAGTCCTGAAGAAGATATTTTTGTAACCAGTAAGCAGTCAAAAATAGTATTAAACAAAACTATAAATGATACATTTAAAAGCCCATTAAAATTGATCCATAAAGAAGTTCAGACCAGCGACTTTTACAAAAAAAAAAAAAAAAAAAAAGAATTCATGGGAGTGTGATCTTACAAGATTAAACGTAGTTTGCGAGCGCAGCACAATCCTATCTTTATTACAAAAAAAAAAAAAAAAAAAAGAAAAGAAAAAAGAAAGAAAAGAAAAAAAAATTAGTATACAGTATTTGAATGTTTGCAAAAACTAAATCCACATGTAAAGAGGAAGAATTTTTTTTTCATCATTAATGATAAAAAAAAAAAAAAAAAAAATTATTGCATTTCAAGTTTTGTTTTTGAACTGCTCTGAAAGAAAAGGTAGCGGTGCAGTGGAGGGTTGTGTTGTGTTGCCATGGGTTCGCGCGAGCCTCTCGCTAGATTTTGTGTACTTCCGTGCCCGTTGTGATGATTGATTGATTTAAGAATTCTTGGCGCAAGAGCTACTGCCTGCTAAAATGCGCCTGGACCCGTTTTGATGTGTGGACTCAAGACAGTCCACTGTTAATTGATTGGCAGTCCATCTCTGTGAGTACGAATCACTCATAACTCAAGCACAGAATGCAGACTTCAACGTCTGTTAAAGAGTTATAGTGGGGATAAAATAATAAATAACGAAACCGGAAAGGCAAATATGCAAATTGTTTTTTTTACTTTCATTTTTGACATTTCACACCCAACAAAAAATGAATATAACAAACTTTGCTATCAATACTTCATTAATGCTCAGGCTGGCAGTATCGACTCCGGTAGTATATATATATATATATATACTGTTGGTAAATTGATAAGAGGAGTTTACCTCAATATAGTACGTGGAACACTTCCGTATGATACCCTCCAGAAATTAAAACGGAAAAATCGACAACTTACCGGTACATTAAAGTAAAATATAAATAATTAAAGTGAAATATAAATAATTAAATAATCAATTTAACACAATTCAAAATCAGTTCAAAACAATTAAAATTCAAATTAACGCAATTAAAAGAATCTAACGAAAATATTCAAAACGATTTTCCTTCCTGAAGCTGACAATGCTTTTCGACCGACTGTCGTGATCACAGGAATGAAAATTATCGAATCAGGCTAAACCTACAACTTAAATAGTGATTATGTGTCTTCGCGCATGCGCGTAAAGGTCCACGCATCGGAGATCAAATATGGCCGCCGAACATTAACAGAATTCTCGTGTAATTTAATTTCAACGGTTTCTGCAATTAATAGTCGCGTATAATTACGTTGAACGTTAAGTATTTTGGCCTCGTTAAATAAAAAAGTATGTTTTTCGTTAATGGCATGAAAGGCTAATTCTGACGCTGCTGAACGAGAAGCACGAACTGAGGCTTCGTGTTGATTTACACGGATATTAAGAGAAAACCGCGTGGAACCCTGATAAGACGAGTCGCAATCACCGCAAGAAATGTTGTATACTAGATCATTAATTTGTGTTGCGAACGCCGAAAGAACCGAGCGATTGTTCAGTATAGTGTGTAACTTCCGTATAGGCCTAGCTATAATTTTAAATTCGGTATCTTTAAAGAATCTGTTAAGCTGTTTGTGCCACTGTTCAACATATGGGACAGAAATAAAGTATTTTTTGATATTACTATTGTTGATTGGTGCAGTATTTTGTATCCTATCCTTAGCTTGTACCCTAATTCGATTTATTGTGTTAATGGGATAACCCCTGTTCAAGAATCTGCTAGTTAATATTTGTATTTCTGAGTCTAAAGCAGAATCCGTCGTTGAATATTTATAGGCATTTAGAAATTGATTAAAGATAATCGATCTTTTGTAGGTGAACGGGTGGTAGCTATTATAATGTAGAAGCATACCGGTGTTTGTGGGTTTTCGATAGATGCTAAATTGTATTTTGTTCGAGTCCCGGGTAAGCGTGAAATTTAGAAAGTTTAATGACTTAGTATCCGTATCTTCCCTTTCCAATGTAAATTTGAGTCTAGAATGAATATTGTTAAACGAATGTAAAATATCTTGGATAGTACTACTATCGGTAATAACTAGAACATCGTCTAAATACCTCCCATAGTATGTGATACGGGGACGAAAAGGTGTCAAATGTATCTGCTCAATCGTTGAGAGATAGATCTCTGACATTAAGCCACTCAGGCTCAAACCCATTGGTAATCCAAAAATTTGTTTGTACACCTTGTCTCGAAAGGTGATGTAGTTAGCCTCAACTAATAGTTTAATTAAGTGAAAAATCTCCTTTATAGGCAGCTTCGTATAATTAATCGGTGTCGAGTTTTTATTTAACATATCCCAAATAATATCTAATGTGTATTCAACGTTTACATTCGTATATAATGATGTAACATCTAATGAGAATAAATTGTCATTGTCGCCGAGTTTACAGTCTTTAAGATTATTAAATAATGTATCGTAATTCTTAATCCCAAATTGTATAACCTGTCTAAAAGGTTTTATAATGTTATATACATGTGTGGCTAAGGCTGAAAATGCCGAGTTCCTGTAGGAAACAATAGGTCGAATCGGAAATCCAGGCTTGTGTAATTTTACCTGACCAAAAAGTGCAGGAATATTGTATGTTCTGGACTTCAATTCCTTCAACTGAACCATAGTAATGTAGTCGTTTTTTCGATATGTGGTTAACGTTTTATTGTATTGATTTACCAAATTGGTAAACAGTGTCGGGTCCACTTCACAATAAGTGGAGCTATCAGATACAACTGAATCTAACTTATTAATATAATCATGTTTATCTAGTATTACTACTGTATCTCCTTTATCTGCCCTCTGTATAATAATGTCCTTATTTTCTCGAAGTTCTCGTAAAGCTGAACTGTCATGTGTATTCAATTTAGGAAGTCGTGTTTCTTTTATGTTATTCACTACTTGGTTAACTTGTTGAATAAATACATCTTTTTGTGGAACACTACGAAGTCCAAATTCAAAATCAATTACGCATTGTTTTTTTGGCAGCTTTCGAGGTGGTAAATTATAATTTAATCCTTTGGATAAAAGTGAAATCTGGTCCTGCGATAGTGTACACGAGGAAAGATTTGTAACCTGTTGATATGTCGGTTCGTTGGATACTGGGTGAGGGGGTGTTCGTGAACTAGCCGACATATTCTGTGGTAGTGCGTTATGTGTCTGTGGGGGGGATGTCACCCAACTCGTGTGAACTTGGTCGCAGGCTCGCGACAATGTGTTAGAATTCGTATGAACGTGTCTTGAACTATTCGATAATGTTTGCAACTTATTAACGTGTCTGTTTTTTATTTCTGAGGCTTGTGCTTCCCGTCGCAAATCTATGGAGGTCTTCAATACAGACCAATCGTTCGGATGTAGATAATTTTTTAATTTATCGCGAAGCTTCCTAACCTGGGAAAGGTATTTTTGTTTATCCGAATATCGAGATTTTAAGGCAAGCTTAACAATATTACGTGATGTCGCCAGTGATAGTTGTTTTATGCCTGAAATTTTTTGATTTAAATTCACCCTGGCAAACTTCGGAACGATGTTGTTTTGAAGGCAATATTTTAGGAAAGAAATATGGTAACTTTGGGCCGAGTACCTTAGTGTAGATTTAATGTAATTTTGTACCAAGCCATTCAAAAAATCTCCCATAATTGTGTGTATCGATTGTATACTACTGGAGAGACAGGAAGTGAATGAAATAGTCAATAAGAGTATGAAAACTAATTAGATAGTATGAATCAGAGTTGTATTACTCAATATGTTCTACGTTGGTAATAATATTGGTAAATTGATAAGAGGAGTTTACCTCAATATAGTACGTGGAACACTTCCGTATGATACCCTCCAGAAATTAAAACGGAAAAATCGACAACTTACCGGTACATTAAAGTAAAATATAAATAATTAAAGTGAAATATAAATAATTAAATAATCAATTTAACACAATTCAAAATCAGTTCAAAACAATTAAAATTCAAATTAACGCAATTAAAAGAATCTAACGAAAATATTCAAAACGATTTTCCTTCCTGAAGCTGACAATGCTTTTCGACCGACTGTCGTGATCACAGGAATGAAAATTATCGAATCAGGCTAAACCTACAACTTAAATAGTGATTATGTGTCTTCGCGCATGCGCGTAAAGGTCCACGCATCGGAGATCAAATATGGCCGCCGAACATTAACAGAATTCTCGTGTAATTTAATTTCAACGGTTTCTGCAATTAATAGTCGCGTATAATTACGTTGAACGTTAAGTATTTTGGCCTCGTTAAATAAAAAAGTATGTTTTTCGTTAATGGCATGAAAGGCTAATTCTGACGCTGCTGAACGAGAAGCACGAACTGAGGCTTCGTGTTGATTTACACGGATATTAAGAGAAAACCGCGTGGAACCCTGATAAGACGAGTCGCAATCACCGCAAGAAATGTTGTATACTAGATCATTAATTTGTGTTGCGAACGCCGAAAGAACCGAGCGATTGTTCAGTATAGTGTGTAACTTCCGTATAGGCCTAGCTATAATTTTAAATTCGGTATCTTTAAAGAATCTGTTAAGCTGTTTGTGCCACTGTTCAACATATGGGACAGAAATAAAGTATTTTTTGATATTACTATTGTTGATTGGTGCAGTATTTTGTATCCTATCCTTAGCTTGTACCCTAATTCGATTTATTGTGTTAATGGGATAACCCCTGTTCAAGAATCTGCTAGTTAATATTTGTATTTCTGAGTCTAAAGCAGAATCCGTCGTTGAATATTTATAGGCATTTAGAAATTGATTAAAGATAATCGATCTTTTGTAGGTGAACGGGTGGTAGCTATTATAATGTAGAAGCATACCGGTGTTTGTGGGTTTTCGATAGATGCTAAATTGTATTTTGTTCGAGTCCCGGGTAAGCGTGAAATTTAGAAAGTTTAATGACTTAGTATCCGTATCTTCCCTTTCCAATGTAAATTTGAGTCTAGAATGAATATTGTTAAACGAATGTAAAATATCTTGGATAGTACTACTATCGGTAATAACTAGAACATCGTCTAAATACCTCCCATAGTATGTGATACGGGGACGAAAAGGTGTCAAATGTATCTGCTCAATCGTTGAGAGATAGATCTCTGACATTAAGCCACTCAGGCTCAAACCCATTGGTAATCCAAAAATTTGTTTGTACACCTTGTCTCGAAAGGTGATGTAGTTAGCCTCAACTAATAGTTTAATTAAGTGAAAAATCTCCTTTATAGGCAGCTTCGTATAATTAATCGGTGTCGAGTTTTTATTTAACATATCCCAAATAATATCTAATGTGTATTCAACGTTTACATTCGTATATAATGATGTAACATCTAATGAGAATAAATTGTCATTGTCGCCGAGTTTACAGTCTTTAAGATTATTAAATAATGTATCGTAATTCTTAATCCCAAATTGTATAACCTGTCTAAAAGGTTTTATAATGTTATATACATGTGTGGCTAAGGCTGAAAATGCCGAGTTCCTGTAGGAAACAATAGGTCGAATCGGAAATCCAGGCTTGTGTAATTTTACCTGACCAAAAAGTGCAGGAATATTGTATGTTCTGGACTTCAATTCCTTCAACTGAACCATAGTAATGTAGTCGTTTTTTCGATATGTGGTTAACGTTTTATTGTATTGATTTACCAAATTGGTAAACAGTGTCGGGTCCACTTCACAATAAGTGGAGCTATCAGATACAACTGAATCTAACTTATTAATATAATCATGTTTATCTAGTATTACTACTGTATCTCCTTTATCTGCCCTCTGTATAATAATGTCCTTATTTTCTCGAAGTTCTCGTAAAGCTGAACTGTCATGTGTATTCAATTTAGGAAGTCGTGTTTCTTTTATGTTATTCACTACTTGGTTAACTTGTTGAATAAATACATCTTTTTGTGGAACACTACGAAGTCCAAATTCAAAATCAATTACGCATTGTTTTTTTGGCAGCTTTCGAGGTGGTAAATTATAATTTAATCCTTTGGATAAAAGTGAAATCTGGTCCTGCGATAGTGTACACGAGGAAAGATTTGTAACCTGTTGATATGTCGGTTCGTTGGATACTGGGTGAGGGGGTGTTCGTGAACTAGCCGACATATTCTGTGGTAGTGCGTTATGTGTCTGTGGGGGGGATGTCACCCAACTCGTGTGAACTTGGTCGCAGGCTCGCGACAATGTGTTAGAATTCGTATGAACGTGTCTTGAACTATTCGATAATGTTTGCAACTTATTAACGTGTCTGTTTTTTATTTCTGAGGCTTGTGCTTCCCGTCGCAAATCTATGGAGGTCTTCAATACAGACCAATCGTTCGGATGTAGATAATTTTTTAATTTATCGCGAAGCTTCCTAACCTGGGAAAGGTATTTTTGTTTATCCGAATATCGAGATTTTAAGGCAAGCTTAACAATATTACGTGATGTCGCCAGTGATAGTTGTTTTATGCCTGAAATTTTTTGATTTAAATTCACCCTGGCAAACTTCGGAACGATGTTGTTTTGAAGGCAATATTTTAGGAAAGAAATATGGTAACTTTGGGCCGAGTACCTTAGTGTAGATTTAATGTAATTTTGTACCAAGCCATTCAAAAAATCTCCCATAATTGTGTGTATCGATTGTATACTACTGGAGAGACAGGAAGTGAATGAAATAGTCAATAAGAGTATGAAAACTAATTAGATAGTATGAATCAGAGTTGTATTACTCAATATGTTCTACGTTGGTAATAATATTGGTAAATTGATAAGAGGAGTTTACCTCAATATAGTACGTGGAACACTTCCGTATGATACCCTCCAGAAATTAAAACGGAAAAATCGACAACTTACCGGTACATTAAAGTAAAATATAAATAATTAAAGTGAAATATAAATAATTAAATAATCAATTTAACACAATTCAAAATCAGTTCAAAACAATTAAAATTCAAATTAACGCAATTAAAAGAATCTAACGAAAATATTCAAAACGATTTTCCTTCCTGAAGCTGACAATGCTTTTCGACCGACTGTCGTGATCACAGGAATGAAAATTATCGAATCAGGCTAAACCTACAACTTAAATAGTGATTATGTGTCTTCGCGCATGCGCGTAAAGGTCCACGCATCGGAGATCAAATATGGCCGCCGAACATTAACAGAATTCTCGTGTAATTTAATTTCAACGGTTTCTGCAATTAATAGTCGCGTATAATTACGTTGAACGTTAAGTATTTTGGCCTCGTTAAATAAAAAAGTATGTTTTTCGTTAATGGCATGAAAGGCTAATTCTGACGCTGCTGAACGAGAAGCACGAACTGAGGCTTCGTGTTGATTTACACGGATATTAAGAGAAAACCGCGTGGAACCCTGATAAGACGAGTCGCAATCACCGCAAGAAATGTTGTATACTAGATCATTAATTTGTGTTGCGAACGCCGAAAGAACCGAGCGATTGTTCAGTATAGTGTGTAACTTCCGTATAGGCCTAGCTATAATTTTAAATTCGGTATCTTTAAAGAATCTGTTAAGCTGTTTGTGCCACTGTTCAACATATGGGACAGAAATAAAGTATTTTTTGATATTACTATTGTTGATTGGTGCAGTATTTTGTATCCTATCCTTAGCTTGTACCCTAATTCGATTTATTGTGTTAATGGGATAACCCCTGTTCAAGAATCTGCTAGTTAATATTTGTATTTCTGAGTCTAAAGCAGAATCCGTCGTTGAATATTTATAGGCATTTAGAAATTGATTAAAGATAATCGATCTTTTGTAGGTGAACGGGTGGTAGCTATTATAATGTAGAAGCATACCGGTGTTTGTGGGTTTTCGATAGATGCTAAATTGTATTTTGTTCGAGTCCCGGGTAAGCGTGAAATTTAGAAAGTTTAATGACTTAGTATCCGTATCTTCCCTTTCCAATGTAAATTTGAGTCTAGAATGAATATTGTTAAACGAATGTAAAATATCTTGGATAGTACTACTATCGGTAATAACTAGAACATCGTCTAAATACCTCCCATAGTATGTGATACGGGGACGAAAAGGTGTCAAATGTATCTGCTCAATCGTTGAGAGATAGATCTCTGACATTAAGCCACTCAGGCTCAAACCCATTGGTAATCCAAAAATTTGTTTGTACACCTTGTCTCGAAAGGTGATGTAGTTAGCCTCAACTAATAGTTTAATTAAGTGAAAAATCTCCTTTATAGGCAGCTTCGTATAATTAATCGGTGTCGAGTTTTTATTTAACATATCCCAAATAATATCTAATGTGTATTCAACGTTTACATTCGTATATAATGATGTAACATCTAATGAGAATAAATTGTCATTGTCGCCGAGTTTACAGTCTTTAAGATTATTAAATAATGTATCGTAATTCTTAATCCCAAATTGTATAACCTGTCTAAAAGGTTTTATAATGTTATATACATGTGTGGCTAAGGCTGAAAATGCCGAGTTCCTGTAGGAAACAATAGGTCGAATCGGAAATCCAGGCTTGTGTAATTTTACCTGACCAAAAAGTGCAGGAATATTGTATGTTCTGGACTTCAATTCCTTCAACTGAACCATAGTAATGTAGTCGTTTTTTCGATATGTGGTTAACGTTTTATTGTATTGATTTACCAAATTGGTAAACAGTGTCGGGTCCACTTCACAATAAGTGGAGCTATCAGATACAACTGAATCTAACTTATTAATATAATCATGTTTATCTAGTATTACTACTGTATCTCCTTTATCTGCCCTCTGTATAATAATGTCCTTATTTTCTCGAAGTTCTCGTAAAGCTGAACTGTCATGTGTATTCAATTTAGGAAGTCGTGTTTCTTTTATGTTATTCACTACTTGGTTAACTTGTTGAATAAATACATCTTTTTGTGGAACACTACGAAGTCCAAATTCAAAATCAATTACGCATTGTTTTTTTGGCAGCTTTCGAGGTGGTAAATTATAATTTAATCCTTTGGATAAAAGTGAAATCTGGTCCTGCGATAGTGTACACGAGGAAAGATTTGTAACCTGTTGATATGTCGGTTCGTTGGATACTGGGTGAGGGGGTGTTCGTGAACTAGCCGACATATTCTGTGGTAGTGCGTTATGTGTCTGTGGGGGGGATGTCACCCAACTCGTGTGAACTTGGTCGCAGGCTCGCGACAATGTGTTAGAATTCGTATGAACGTGTCTTGAACTATTCGATAATGTTTGCAACTTATTAACGTGTCTGTTTTTTATTTCTGAGGCTTGTGCTTCCCGTCGCAAATCTATGGAGGTCTTCAATACAGACCAATCGTTCGGATGTAGATAATTTTTTAATTTATCGCGAAGCTTCCTAACCTGGGAAAGGTATTTTTGTTTATCCGAATATCGAGATTTTAAGGCAAGCTTAACAATATTACGTGATGTCGCCAGTGATAGTTGTTTTATGCCTGAAATTTTTTGATTTAAATTCACCCTGGCAAACTTCGGAACGATGTTGTTTTGAAGGCAATATTTTAGGAAAGAAATATGGTAACTTTGGGCCGAGTACCTTAGTGTAGATTTAATGTAATTTTGTACCAAGCCATTCAAAAAATCTCCCATAATTGTGTGTATCGATTGTATACTACTGGAGAGACAGGAAGTGAATGAAATAGTCAATAAGAGTATGAAAACTAATTAGATAGTATGAATCAGAGTTGTATTACTCAATATGTTCTACGTTGGTAATAATATTGGTAAATTGATAAGAGGAGTTTACCTCAATATAGTACGTGGAACACTTCCGTATGATACCCTCCAGAAATTAAAACGGAAAAATCGACAACTTACCGGTACATTAAAGTAAAATATAAATAATTAAAGTGAAATATAAATAATTAAATAATCAATTTAACACAATTCAAAATCAGTTCAAAACAATTAAAATTCAAATTAACGCAATTAAAAGAATCTAACGAAAATATTCAAAACGATTTTCCTTCCTGAAGCTGACAATGCTTTTCGACCGACTGTCGTGATCACAGGAATGAAAATTATCGAATCAGGCTAAACCTACAACTTAAATAGTGATTATGTGTCTTCGCGCATGCGCGTAAAGGTCCACGCATCGGAGATCAAATATGGCCGCCGAACATTAACAGAATTCTCGTGTAATTTAATTTCAACGGTTTCTGCAATTAATAGTCGCGTATAATTACGTTGAACGTTAAGTATTTTGGCCTCGTTAAATAAAAAAGTATGTTTTTCGTTAATGGCATGAAAGGCTAATTCTGACGCTGCTGAACGAGAAGCACGAACTGAGGCTTCGTGTTGATTTACACGGATATTAAGAGAAAACCGCGTGGAACCCTGATAAGACGAGTCGCAATCACCGCAAGAAATGTTGTATACTAGATCATTAATTTGTGTTGCGAACGCCGAAAGAACCGAGCGATTGTTCAGTATAGTGTGTAACTTCCGTATAGGCCTAGCTATAATTTTAAATTCGGTATCTTTAAAGAATCTGTTAAGCTGTTTGTGCCACTGTTCAACATATGGGACAGAAATAAAGTATTTTTTGATATTACTATTGTTGATTGGTGCAGTATTTTGTATCCTATCCTTAGCTTGTACCCTAATTCGATTTATTGTGTTAATGGGATAACCCCTGTTCAAGAATCTGCTAGTTAATATTTGTATTTCTGAGTCTAAAGCAGAATCCGTCGTTGAATATTTATAGGCATTTAGAAATTGATTAAAGATAATCGATCTTTTGTAGGTGAACGGGTGGTAGCTATTATAATGTAGAAGCATACCGGTGTTTGTGGGTTTTCGATAGATGCTAAATTGTATTTTGTTCGAGTCCCGGGTAAGCGTGAAATTTAGAAAGTTTAATGACTTAGTATCCGTATCTTCCCTTTCCAATGTAAATTTGAGTCTAGAATGAATATTGTTAAACGAATGTAAAATATCTTGGATAGTACTACTATCGGTAATAACTAGAACATCGTCTAAATACCTCCCATAGTATGTGATACGGGGACGAAAAGGTGTCAAATGTATCTGCTCAATCGTTGAGAGATAGATCTCTGACATTAAGCCACTCAGGCTCAAACCCATTGGTAATCCAAAAATTTGTTTGTACACCTTGTCTCGAAAGGTGATGTAGTTAGCCTCAACTAATAGTTTAATTAAGTGAAAAATCTCCTTTATAGGCAGCTTCGTATAATTAATCGGTGTCGAGTTTTTATTTAACATATCCCAAATAATATCTAATGTGTATTCAACGTTTACATTCGTATATAATGATGTAACATCTAATGAGAATAAATTGTCATTGTCGCCGAGTTTACAGTCTTTAAGATTATTAAATAATGTATCGTAATTCTTAATCCCAAATTGTATAACCTGTCTAAAAGGTTTTATAATGTTATATACATGTGTGGTTAAGGCTGAAAATGCCGAGTTCCTGTAGGAAACAATAGGTCGAATCGGAAATCCAGGCTTGTGTAATTTTACCTGACCAAAAAGTGCAGGAATATTGTATGTTCTGGACTTCAATTCCTTCAACTGAACCATAGTAATGTAGTCGTTTTTTCGATATGTGGTTAACGTTTTATTGTATTGATTTACCAAATTGGTAAACAGTGTCGGGTCCACTTCACAATAAGTGGAGCTATCAGATACAACTGAATCTAACTTATTAATATAATCATGTTTATCTAGTATTACTACTGTATCTCCTTTATCTGCCCTCTGTATAATAATGTCCTTATTTTCTCGAAGTTCTCGTAAAGCTGAACTGTCATGTGTATTCAATTTAGGAAGTCGTGTTTCTTTTATGTTATTCACTACTTGGTTAACTTGTTGAATAAATACATCTTTTTGTGGAACACTACGAAGTCCAAATTCAAAATCAATTACGCATTGTTTTTTTGGCAGCTTTCGAGGTGGTAAATTATAATTTAATCCTTTGGATAAAAGTGAAATCTGGTCCTGCGATAGTGTACACGAGGAAAGATTTGTAACCTGTTGATATGTCGGTTCGTTGGATACTGGGTGAGGGGGTGTTCGTGAACTAGCCGACATATTCTGTGGTAGTGCGTTATGTGTCTGTGGGGGGGATGTCACCCAACTCGTGTGAACTTGGTCGCAGGCTCGCGACAATGTGTTAGAATTCGTATGAACGTGTCTTGAACTATTCGATAATGTTTGCAACTTATTAACGTGTCTGTTTTTTATTTCTGAGGCTTGTGCTTCCCGTCGCAAATCTATGGAGGTCTTCAATACAGACCAATCGTTCGGATGTAGATAATTTTTTAATTTATCGCGAAGCTTCCTAACCTGGGAAAGGTATTTTTGTTTATCCGAATATCGAGATTTTAAGGCAAGCTTAACAATATTACGTGATGTCGCCAGTGATAGTTGTTTTATGCCTGAAATTTTTTGATTTAAATTCACCCTGGCAAACTTCGGAACGATGTTGTTTTGAAGGCAATATTTTAGGAAAGAAATATGGTAACTTTGGGCCGAGTACCTTAGTGTAGATTTAATGTAATTTTGTACCAAGCCATTCAAAAAATCTCCCATAATTGTGTGTATCGATTGTATACTACTGGAGAGACAGGAAGTGAATGAAATAGTCAATAAGAGTATGAAAACTAATTAGATAGTATGAATCAGAGTTGTATTACTCAATATGTTCTACGTTGGTAATAATATTGGTAAATTGATAAGAGGAGTTTACCTCAATATAGTACGTGGAACACTTCCGTATGATACCCTCCAGAAATTAAAACGGAAAAATCGACAAACTTACCGGTACATTAAAGTAAAATATAAATAATTAAAGTGAAATATAAATAATTAAATAATCAATTTAACACAATTCAAAATCAGTTCAAAACAATTAAAATTCAAATTAACGCAATTAAAAGAATCTAACGAAAATATTCAAAACGATTTTCCTTCCTGAAGCTGACAATGCTTTTCGACCGACTGTCGTGATCACAGGAATGAAAATTATCGAATCAGGCTAAACGCTACAACTTAAATAGTGATTATGTGTCTTCGCGCATGCGCGTAAAGGTCCACGCATCGGAGATCAAATATGGCCGCCGAACATTAACAGAATTCTCGTGTAATTTAATTTCAACGGTTTCTGCAATTAATAGTCGCGTATAATTACGTTGAACGTTAAGTATTTTGGCCTCGTTAAATAAAAAAGTATGTTTTTCGTTAATGGCATGAAAGGCTAATTCTGACGCTGCTGAACGAGAAGCACGAACTGAGGCTTCGTGTTGATTTACACGGATATTAAGAGAAAACCGCGTGGAACCCTGATAAGACGAAGTCGCAATCACCGCAAGAAATGTTGTATACTAGATCATTAATTTGTGTTGCGAACGCCGAAAGAACCGAGCGATTGTTCAGTATAGTGTGTAACTTCCGTATAGGCCTAGCTATAATTTTAAATTCGGTATCTTTAAAGAATCTGTTAAGCTGTTTGTGCCACTGTTCAACATATGGGACAGAAAAAACGACTACATTACTATGGTTCAGTTGAAGGAATTGAAGTCCAGAACATACAATATTCCTGCACTTTTTGGTCAGGTAAAATTACACAAGCCTGGATTTCCGATTCGACCTATTGTTTCCTACAGGAACTCGGGCATTTTCAGCCTTAGACACAC